>NW_020653900.1:8284615-8383279 GCF_003589595.1 Hyposmocoma kahamanoa | reverse complement strand
GGTCCGCATCCACAAGGTCCGCATCCACAAGGTCCGCATCCACAAGGTCCGCATCCACAAGGTCCGCATCCACAAAGTCCACATCCACAAGGCCCACAACCAGGACTGCAAGGTCCGCAACAACCCGCAGAATTGGCTAGGGCACTAAACGGAAAGTTTACCATGCATGATTGGACAAAAGATGTTGGCGAAAATGGTGTAAAATTGGAACACGTTTTTAATGTCGTTTGTGGATCGTATTGCCAAATGTACCGTGTTGCAGGACGTTCGGCAGTGGTTCTGTCAAAGCCTTGAAACATTGGTGAATTTATCTGTATGTCAGGGCAGCTGCACAGGCTGTTAGAGATGTCTGCTTTGGCAGTACTGTCGTCTTTGGCAGCAGAGTCAACTTTGGCAGCACAGTCAACTTTGGCAGCACAGTCAACTTTGGCAGCACAGTCAGCTTTGGCAGCAGAGTCGGCTTTGGCAGCAGAGTCGGCTTTGGCAGCAGAGTCTACTTTGGCAGCAGAGTCTACTTTGGCAGCAGAGTCGGCTTTGGCAGCAGAGATTGTTTTGGCAGCAGAGTCGGCTTTGGCAGCAGAGTCGGCATCGGCAGCAGAGTCGGCATTGGTAGCAGAATCCGTTTTGGCAGCTGAGTCGGCTTTGACAGCAGAGTCTAGCTCAGAACAATTTCGGCTCATAGTCGGTTTGCTGGGTAAACAGGGATTATTCGAGAGGTTAGCAACAGCGTAGTAAGGATGGCTTTTCGAAGAAAAGTGCTTATGTATTCTTTGGAGCTGACAGTAGTTTAGATTCTCATTCCTTGCTACCCAGATGGATACATCAGATTTGCTATTCAGGACATATTTGCGAGAAATTGATACTTTCTTGTTGACGTGCAGGTACGCCTCGGATGCGGTGTGCAGCAACGGGTGACAACTTCTAGTTGGTAACGATTTCAAATTGCTGCGGTTCTTTTGCGCCAACATCCTAGACGCCAGAACGTGGTACTTCAATCTTTGTTCTACCATTGGCTCTACTCTATTATTGGCATTCTTCAAAATGGAATTTGCTGTAAAGATAATTGTTCAATGTAATGACAAATATCCTAATATGTCTTCTACAGAAAAACGGCGTAAGGAAGTTGAAGTGAAACAGCGATGTAGTTTATTTACTTCTCTTATTAGATTAATTTAAAAAAATGTATAGTTTTTCAGATAGAATAGAATATCTTATATCCTGTAATTTATTATTTTATTATATTATTTATTACATTATATTAAATTAGATGAATAATAAGCATTAGGACTTCAGTTGGACTTCAAAAAATCAGTCGTTTGTGTTTCATATAGTTCAAACGTGTCATGTCTTAGCAGTTATAACTAAAGAGCAAATTTTATTAAGGTTGATAAAATAGTTACTTAATTTTATTGGTAATGAAATTAAGACTCGCTTGTGTGAACGACATTACAAAATGTAGGGGTGAACACGTCGCGACTGCGAAACACCGGCCAGTGTGTAATAAAATAACGCCACAGAAAAGACTCTGAAGGTGGTTTTTCCACCGGCGAGACGAGACGAGGATTGAAATTTGTAAAAATTTGACAAAATTTCAATTCTCTCCTAGCCCATCTTCGGTGGAAATGGTCTGGATGTACGAGGATGGGCGAGGCAAGAATTGAAATATTATATTTGTTGATATATTAATGAACCGTATTGCTGCCTACATAGAGTATTATACTCTGCAACGGAAACACTATTTCTGGCGCGATCGCGCGAGTGCCCGCACGGTCTCGCGCGAGTTCGCGGTGGTTATTAATGTCAATTGCGAGATTGTTTGGTATGTCCGATTTGAGATTTTAAAAAAGATGGTTTCATCCGATTCTTCTTCCGTTAACACATTTAATAATAATAATGTACGGGACATGTTACTTCAGCCGCGTATTTATTGCTAGATGAACTGAACAGTACGGAATCTTCACTATCCAAAATAGCGAACTCGCGCGAGCTATTAATATCATTTTTTACAGGGAATAGGCCGGTGACATTTCGATCCTCGTCTCTCCTCGTCTCGTCTTGCGTCTCTGGTGGAAAACCACCTTTATGCATGTGAATGGATTAGTAAAACCTGTAACATGATAGTTTACAAAATAAACTAGTACAAAATAAAATAGTTTTAACGAGCGATAACGTTGTCTCTGCTACAGAAGAAAGGATCAATACTTGCAAATGCATATGTGGGATTGTTTATTCCTCGAACTACCTTTGTGACGAATCAGCTGTCTATTGACTGATTGTAGGGCTGTGCAGTAATTTCTTTCATAAATAACATTTATTGCAACAGAACAAAAAAGATAGATGTAAAGGAAAAATGTTCGCCATTTTGTAATCAAGCAATTTCACCAAGCTATATTTTGGATAGAATATAGAACATCCAGATGGGTAGATGAACAGAGAAAAATCATGATACTTACACCGAATGACGAGATTTTTTTTCTGCGTGGTAGTAGCAATGGAGCAATTTTTAACATATTTTAAGAAAATTGTATTTCTTTGTGAAAGCACCTTTTTCAAAGCAAAAGCCATATTGCTGAAGCGTGTATGTATTTTAAACTTTAAATTTTGAATTTTTCTTGATTATGTATGATGGTAAGTGGATTGTTGTGTGGATGTCAGGCGAAGCTACGTTGAATAGAGGGACTGAAAACTAAGCCTTTAATGAGAACAGAAACGAGTGCAGCCATCTGCACGCTGCTTACGGTTCTATAAACATATGTCAAGGTTTGTCATGTTGTTGTCCATGGTATGTCATCCAAAATGTCACAGCAGAGATATTTCGAAAAAAACATGGTGTCAGTCGATCGCAAACGGTTTTTGGTATGTATAGAATACTTATGTTTCACAGACATGAGTAGTCCTTGACGCTCGACACAATGAGATGGTACAGGCAGTAGACACCAGGATGACATGAGTTAAAAAGTAAGTAAAGTTCAGGAGACGGCAAAACTTTCTATTTATTTTAAATTTATTATCAAAGGTGTTAATTTGGAATTTTAAAGTATGTAAAAGCCAGTGTGTGAATATGAAGGATTTTGGTAATTCGTATTATTATCAAAAAGTTTTAAAGAGAGATCTCGCCCTACTGTTTTTAAATACTCCTGTCGTCTGCAATATTAAAAAACCATGAACCATCTTATTTTAATTAATAAACAATGTATTATATGCGTAACATATACTTAAGCCTACGTATAGATTATTAAATAATTATGTTTATTGATTAAAATACGAAGGTTCAGGTTTTTCATTTCATACAGATATACATATTTATATACAATATATACAGATGTTCCGTTCTTCTGGAGGCGATATTTTAACAAAAGTTTACAGCTTGATGTGCTATTGACTGTACCTATATGTTCCAAATCATAAACACCAATAAAAACAAAATAGTTCTTACATTGTCGTTATTTTTGCTTTTCAACGCACCAATGCAATTGCAATACACCATGTACGATCAATACTAAAAAGTTTTTTGCAACACCGGGTTGATTTTTCTTTCGATGTTGAGGTATATGTATTAGGTATCTATTTTATTTTATTACGAACCTTAAAGCATTAAATTTTAATGATGTTTTCAATGAAACAGATATTAATGTAGCGTTTAGAAATTTCCATGAAATTTTCATTTCATTATATAATCTCTGTTATCCCAAACGCCGTTATAAGGTTAATACAAAAACTAGTGGTCCTAAATGGGTATCTAAAGCGCTAAGAAAGTGTTGTAAAATTAAAAGAGAATTACGTTTTAAGTATTACAAAAGCAAAAACAAAACAGATAAAGTAAAATATAGAAATTACTCAAAAATTTTAAAAAGATGTATTTTGAATGCCCAAAAGAAACATAATACTAATTTTATTAAACATAACAAGAATGTATGTAAGGCCTCGTGGGCAGTTATAAAGGGCCATAACGTACAAAAACCACCCATTACGGTTATAACTGAGTTAAATATACAAAACACAAGAGTGATAGAGCCATTACAAATGGCTTTAGCTTTTAATCGACATTTCATAAATTTGACCAATGATAATAACATTATATTGGACAAACATAAGTATGACAATTTAACAGAGGTACAAATGACATTAAATTCGTTCTACATAAAACCGTTCGTAACCTATGACATTATTAAAATAATACAATCTTTGAACAATACAAATGCCTGTGGCTATGATGAAATCTCGACAAAAATTTTAAAACAATGCGGGAATGAATTGGCACCAGTCTTAACATACTTAATAAATCTATCCTTTGAAAGGGGCATGTTTCCTGATGTATTAAAGGTATCAATAGTGAAGCCTATCTTTAAGAAGGGGGACAAGTCGGAACTATCCAACTACCGGCCAATTACTCTCATCCCGACATTAGCCAAAGTTTTTGAAAAATGCATGTACATTAGATTGATAGACTATTGCACAAAATTCAACCTTATAAGACCGGAACAATTCGGCTTTCAAAAGGGAAAATCAACAGCTGAGGCGGTTTTCAATATTGCCGGAATGGTGACCAAAGCTCTTGATACACAAAAACACAGCACAGTATTGTTCCTAGACATGTCTCAAGCTTTCGATTTTGTAGCACATGAGAGACTGCTGACCAAATTAGAAAAATATGGTATTAGGGGCATAGCACTGAGTTGGTTTAGGTCGTACCTATATAGCAGACAGCAACGGGTGGAGTTAAGCTACCTGGATCAAAATAAAAATATTACCACATGCTGTTCGACTAATGATTTCAATAAGTTTGGTGTTCCTCAGGGAAGCATACTTGGCCCATTACTATTTTTGTTGTACAAATTGACCTGCTTGATTTAATGACCTGCCCCTGATAACTCAGCACAAAATTGTCATGTTTGCAGATGACATTGCAATAGTCATCAACTCAAATAATAACGACGTCAATCATTATGAAGCCGAAATTAATGACACAATGAAATCTGTAATAGTTTGGTTAAATAGAAACAATCTACATGTGAATTTGGATAAAACTAAATATGTCCAATTTGCTGTTAAGAGACGTACACCAATGAATATTACTATAAAATATGATGGAAAGATCATACAAAGTTTAGAGACAGTAAAATTTTTGGGTATTCTAATAGATAAAAAACTGAGCTTTACCAATCATATTGACAGCATCTGCAGCAAAATAAACAGATTTGTGTACGTCCTTCGTGGATTAAGACGAGTTGCCTCTAAAAGAATATGCTTGTTTGCCTATCACGGCTACATTGCGTCGGTACTACGTTACGGATTGATTATATGGGGTAATGGAACATATGTAGAGCGAGCTTTTGTAACTCAAAAAAAGTGTATTCGAGCAATGTGCGGCATTGGCCCACGGTAATCTTGCAAGCCGCTGTTTAAGGATTTAAATATTTTGACCTTACCTTCCATGTATATATATGAAGTTTGCAAATTTGTTAAAGAGCATTCACAACTGTTTAAAAAATCGATAGATATTAATCCACGCGCGAAAAGACACCCAAATAGACTTGTCGCTGAAAATATACCTAAGACTACACTGTACTTAAAAAGTTCATATTATATGTGCATGAGAATTTATAATAAGTTGCCAATAGAAATAAAAAACTTGACATATAAAAGAATGACATCTGAATTGTATAAATATTTAATTAAAAAAGGTTATTATAGTGTAAATGACTACCTAAAAGACTAAATTTTGCATGCTTTTGTATAATGGCTGAATAGCAGTACCTACTCAAATGTAACAACTACCATCCTGTAAAAAACCTATTCAATGCAAATAAAACTTACTTCATTTCATTTCATTTCATTTCATTTCGATATTAAAAATTGTAATCAAGTTCTTGTTTACCTTGTTTAGTCCGTTGATATACCTATAAACTGGTATGTTTTTTTTCGTTCCGTTATTGTTTTACACACAGTACAGTAAACCATATTTGCACTTTTTTATAAACACTTATTAAAAATATTATGTATAAAATATATAAGTCAATTCATGTGAACATTTTGTTCAGTGAAATAATATAATGACTGAACAAGTCGTTACTTACTGCACTGTGTATACGGCAACGTATACACAGTGGCGGATTTGCCCTAACGCCCAGTAGGCCCGAGCCGAGCCGAGAGCGGCCAGGTTTTAGGGGCGGCCAGTCGTGACAAAAAATTAACTGATGATAATAAGAAATAACTCAAAGTACCTAAATATTCTAAAGGCTCACGCACATTATGGCGGGCCGCACTGCACACCGTATAACAATAATCTTCCTAAATAATTTTCGTACATTTTATTTATAAAATATAGATATGTCTATCAGTATATGACGAGTACTGAGAAAGGGGTGGCTGGTACTAACTACATGGCCCAGGGCTAAGGGCGGCTAAGACTGCAAATCCGCCACTGCGTATACATTTCAAAAAACACTAAATAGACGAGCTACGTGTATATCGCCAGCCCTGAGCTCTTGCACCGTCCGAGCCGGTTTAGACAAGTTTCTCTCCGTAAGCGATGAAGCCGCCGACGCTCACTTACACATGCGCCTCAAGCTTGTACTAGGTCAAGAGCACGTCAAACTTGACACTTAAGACTTCAATCCAACTCTATGCCGCTTACGATAAGAACGGTCCAAAGTACAAATTGTCACGCTTGATGTGCTCTTGACTGTACTAGTGTACCTGTCATAGTGCGGTTGTATGTCTCTGTTCCTTTTCTATAGTCATGTTCCAGGATGTCGCATGCGAAGTCGTGGGCAGCAATACGGTTCAATAATATAACAACAAATATAATATGGGCAAAATATTGTCCCAAATTTGACTTCTGACACGTTATTTTGGCACTGAAATGTGTCAGCGTTATTATTATTACAATGCATTTTGTCACATAGTAATATTAATAAAACAAAGGCTATGCTCTTGACTTTCGTGTACCAATTCGTTGACAGTTATTGTTTGTTAGTATTAAGATCAAAAGTGATTAAATTTTTCGAGTTACGGTATGCATTGATACCTACAATATTGTTTTTTCATTTTTCTGTTTAATACAGATTTTGCTTATATTATCATTTGTCGATTCATTTATTTGGCCGTTCATTAGTTATTTCGAAATCGAGACAATATCGCAGCGTACGAGAACAGACTATATGGTCTGTCTATAGTAGCGAATAAATGCAAAAATCGATTTATAAAAATGTTCATATGTTGACAAACATCAATTGTTATTCTATCTTATTTCAGAATGTGCTCACAACTCCATCTATTTGTTTGAAGCGAACTAAAACGAATATATAGAAGTTTTTTGGATTAATTTCGTTACAGTGGCGGCCGCCAGATAGCGTTCATTCCATTAGTAAAAAAAGAATAAAGTTAGAAGCGTGTCCAAAAATTTACCAGATTCCACTAAGTCATAACATTTTGATTTGAGAACAGAAAACAAAAGGTGGTTTTATTATTGGGTCTTCGCGGATAGCATTTCTACCAAAAAAAATAATAATAATAATAACGCACGTCACTTGGTACCATAAAAAACAGTATAAAAAAACTACCACAAAAATATTTATAAAAAAGTCATTAACTAATTGCATTTTTTTCGATCTAAATGTACGGACGTGTGTCAGCCACCGTTCAAAAACCAAAAAGCAATGGCTTTGCGAACTCGCTAACTCACTTGTAATTTTGTTTGCCTTGTCCAGAACCTCAAATTAAATAGTAAAGAAGGTCATACATAGATATGGTCAGTGAGCATAGTATAATATCATGGGATATGGTCATATAGTGCATAAAATATTAAAGTCTGAATATTACTTATACCATAACGTAAAGCTGCATCCACATAACCATTTGTAGCCTAGTACAGAAATGTCATTGTTTTTAGCTGTTATGGCTGCCTGTAAAGTTACTACTTGCCAAATGTTCTTCAAAGCAAATACAAATCTGTTTACTAGCTCTTTCCACTTGTACGTGAGGCGCACTATAAGTTATTGCTTTTCAAAATATTCTCCGTTAGCGTTAATGCACTTTTTCATACGAATGAACCAATTTTGAAAGCATTTATGCCACTCCTCCGTGACAATCTCTGAAACATAATTTTCATACTCTTTCTCTTCGGGTGATGAAAATCGACATATTACGACAGCTTCTTCAGGTGACCGCGTAAATGGTTCTTAATTTTTGGAAATAAATAAACGTCACAAGGCGCCAGGTCGAGACTGTACGCGGGATGGCTCATAAGGTTAACGTTGTTCACCTTCAAAAATTCATTTGTCCGTCTGGCCGTGTGAGAACTGGCATTATCGTGGTGGAAAATGATACGGTGTTTACGGTTATTTTTACGGAGTTAGTCAATAACTGCCGGCAAAGAAATGGTCGTGTACCAATCACTATTCACGTAACAAAGATTCTCCAAAGCAACAGTACCCAAGTGTCCAGTTTTATTAAAAAAGAAGCAATCATCCACTTAGAAGCACTTTGCACGCGCGCCACTTTGGTTGGTTGGTTGCTGCTTTGTTGTGGGATCGTAACTATAAATCCATGTTTCGTCACCTGTTCCTATGCTCCACACCAAATTTGACGCCCCTTCGTTGAATCTGGTAAGCATGGCATTGCACCAAGTGACGCGATCCGTTTTTTGAGCCTCAGTCAAATTGTGTGGGATCCATCGAGAGAGCTCAGCTTTTTCACACCCAAATGTTTGTGTAATTGTATTTGACAAATGCCTATGCCTAAGGATGCCCGAAACTCAGGGTATGTCACATGCTTGTTTGTTTTAATCATACGGCGCACAGCATCGATGTTTTTGTTGTTCACAACCGTGGGCGACCATCACGAAATTCGTCACTGAGATTCACACGACCGTGTTTGAATTCTGCAAACCAGCTATAAATAGTCGTCTTGCATGGTGCTTCATCACCAAAAGCAGTGAAGCCGAGCGAAGCTCCGCTGAGCTGTTAAATTACACTCAAAATCTTAGAAAGTCATACTACGAAAATTTTCATGAGCCCATAGTACCTACCCCTGAGCTACATAAAAAAAATGATAAATATGTTTAAATTAATTTTGGTAGTTTTATGTTTGGACCTCAAAAAGAAGACAAATGAGCAATAAAAATAAAATTTAGAATCTTATTTTTTAAACTAAAATGTTTTTATATTTGCATACTAATATTATATCAATTATAGTATAATTTATTCTGAAATGGCCTCTGCTTTTTCATATACTAACCTAACCTACTGAGTGGAGGGTGCAACTAATCAACCAAGATTTATTAGGAGATCAATATCAAAAGATATACTGGTTGTAAAAGTCATCAATCGTTAAAAGAAAAGGTCAATAATAAAAAAAGAGGATCAAATCATTTTTTAATACCAAATATGAATTTAGTGTGCTTAGTAATAGTGTTACTTTGAGTGCAGCTCATTTATAATTTATCCGTATATCAACAATTATATACTCACAAAATAGACGGAACAATTAATGCATATATCAATCATAAAAAAATATCGTTTATTTAAAAAAGTACACTTTTACAATAGATAAATTATTTATTTGAGGATCAAATAAAATTATCCCATTTTTATTCATATTTTTTTTAAGGCTTTCCATTACATACTTCTCGTTTATAAACGGATAATTGAGTATTATGTTTAAAGAAAAATAATCAATCACCTTATTCGCAATAAGATCCTGAATGGATTATACATGTATTCTTAATTCCACAATTTTGAGCTGTATTTGGTTTCATGAGCGTTATAAATTATAATAAAATAATTTTTTTGTGTCTATATACTTCAGCAGTCTAATTATAAAGCATATAATGAGTATTAGCATTAATATACAAAGATCGAGCCAACACAGAAAATCCTTCGATCCGACTAGAGTCGAGCCAATGTCTGTTGCTTCACCGTGGCTACAGATCGAGTCAGCCATTCTTACGAATATATCTATAATATATCTGTTACAGTGACATCTTTGTATTGGGCTTATACGGCTTTTTACCGTAGCCCTACTTTGTGAGTAACTTATGAAAATTTCTTCACTCGGACCGGTACCTTAACAGCTACTAAAAGACTACAGACGTCGGATCGAAAGAATTTTTCTGTTTGTTCAATCTTCGTATCAATAATAATAACAAACTCGTCGAATATTTTCACAAAAAAAATATATGAATATCATGGTAGTAAAAACATCATGATCTTTAAAAAAATAAGTATTGCAAACAACGAGTATTATAGGTATCAAATGTTATTAATTGCAATACCTGAAGAATCGTTGGTACTATGCAATAATAAACAATAATAATGAATATAAAATAAAGTAGTATAAATACTGCTTGCCTAAATACAACGAAGTCAAGTAAAACGAAATGTAATTTTTTCAAAAAATTGTTTCAAAAGAAAGTCATCGACACTGTAGAATTAATTATCCAATAAAAGTAGTATTAGTCGGGTATTAAACTTTTCGTCGTTTGTAAAGTAACTAAAGCACTTGTGTTATGGAAATCGGAAAGAACGGCGGTACTACAAACGCAAACTCGAGACAATACAGCTATAGTCCATTTGTTTAGGTACTTAACTAAATGTAAACAATCTTCATACATCTTTTTATTGAACCATATACGTTACAAATCAATAAGTATAAAAATAGGCATGCAATTTCATATGAAGCTAAGTATTTGTATTTGAAGGTAAAGAAAAATTATTTTATAAATGTATACATATTTTATAAATAGACATCTCAAGATTATTTACATTTAGTTAAGTATCTAAACAAATGGACTATATTACACAACTTTTTCTTTTCTGGGTCACAAATTAACAGTTGTACTGAACTGGTTTTGAGACCATATAGTTCCTTTTTGTATCTTCGTAAGCCATAAAAGAATGCCATTAAAAATACGATTGGTGCTGGCCCGCCAAAGCGGCAGCAGTTACTATCCGCTAATACAGGTCAAATCCTTTTGTGGGGTCTGGCTGGATGTTACTTGACTGGTTAGCAACCAGTAGTTAGTTCGTAAGTACTGTAACTATCTATTTTTTATGAAAAATAAATAGTGACAGACACAACATTAACACGAGGAATAAAAGTATACTAGCTGTTCTTGACAGTCGTGTTCGCAAAATTAGTAGCAGTAGAGCTCCTTGTGAAGTGGGGTGTCCAGGGTAGTAATCCCACCTTACCTATTTCTGCCGCCAAGCTGTAATGGCAGCATTACTGTGTTCCGGCTTTGAAGGGTAAGGGTGCTGGTGAATTTACAGGCACATGGGACTTTTCAACATACATATGTCTCAGGGTGAGCATTCATATGTCTGAGGCGCAGTGGCACTGCGTCTCAGATCTTTGTGATTTAAAACTCTGAGGGTCGTATTCCAGAACTCTACTCAATGCTCAAGTCAGGACTTGAGCAGACTTGAGTATGATTTCAAGCACTGGAAATACGACCCTAATGGCAAGGACTTGAGTATGATTTTCAGTGCTCACTGTAATACTCAAGTCCTGACTTGAGTATTGTGTAGAGTTCTGGAATACGACCCTGATTGTCACTGCAACTGTTATAAGACAGGCGTGTAGCTCATCACAGGCCCACGACTTTTTCATCTCGTCACTTGATATTGTAAAAAAAATCACTTTCATTTAAGGGGCAATTATACACTTCTATGATAGGATTCCAGGTGATATTTAAAATGTCCCATTTACAAGGTTCGAAACACAGATATTTCTTTAGAAAGACGCCGCAAGTGTACGTACTTCGCGTGCCCAAGGTAAGTGAATTTCACTTAGTTACCGCTGCTACACTTCAGATCGCGCTCGACCGTTATTACCAGTCGGAAACGCGAAAAATGCATAACTGTGCCATTATAAACTGCAAAAATATCGTAACTGTGGGCAAACGGGTAAACTGGGACGTTTGCTTCTACGGGCAAGTGATTTTGTAATCAGAAGATGCATAATTAATTTTAAAAACAATTATTTTGGTTTTGTATGAATTTCAAGAAAACAAATATGCTACCGAGTGTATACCCCATGATTTGTAATACATTGCGGCTTTTACGTGTGCGGTACATTTGTGATCCTTTGTTAATACGCCATGAATATTGAACGAACGTACTTTTTTATTGCATTCAGTTTCGTGGTACGGACGCTTGTACCTTTCTCTGGCCAAATTTAACATTTAGTGATACGTTAGGCAACACTGTTCTCGATTGTGATCGATTTTAAAATCAAAGGGACGAAAATTATTATGACCTTAGCAATATTATAAAAATATTCTATAACTCTTTTGTTATAACGTTTAGTAACGTTTCGTTTTTTTTTTCAGTTTTGTAGTATCTATTATAAGTAGTATCTGTAAATTCGATAATTTTTGCAGCACGTTGCCTAGAATGTCCGAATACAGTGAGCAAATAATTACATACATCGCCGGATATGTAGTACGAGTAATACAAAATATATATATATATATAATGCAAAGAATTAACAGTGCGCTGTCTTTACTAAAACCTGGAGTTGGTTGTACGTATTAGTTCGTTGCTTTCGAGGACAAAGGTGGTCTAGTTTATCCCACTTAAGATGCTACTCGTAGATCCAAATATGCAGAGTAGCAGAGTTAGAAAACCGAGAAATAATAAACAAATCACAAAAATTTCACACGAGGCCGTCATTAAGTAAACTCGTCTGATTTTACCATATTTTGTCAGCAATAACATTTTCATTTGTCTTGCCATTCATCAGTTTGATCAATTATCAACAGAAAACCATGTAGTAAAATTAATTAAGGCAGTCGCAAGTTCATATATTGATGTGCATTTTCATTATTTAAGTTAATCGATAAGATTTTCTATTACAAAAAGATACTTAAAAAAAAAACTCGTTTTATTAGAAGGACAATAATTTTAATAATTGAAGTCGATTAACAATTAAAGACTATTTTTTTTTAAGTAATCAACATTTTTTTTAAAACAAGTAAAATTTTTATTACTTAGGACTTAACTATCTTATTCTAGTATTTTTCTACTATATTAATATTAAGACTACATGTAATCAACAAATACTTGAACAAAAATTATTCTATTTAGAATCGATTAATTGAATTGAATACGCGTATTTACGTGTATTCCGTTCAATCAATCGATTTAGAGCGAGTGGAAGGAGGTTTTCATCACTAAATAGTTCTTGTGACGTCATAGTGGGTATAAAAATGGCGGGTTTTTGAAGTTACGAGTACAGATTTTACAAAGATTATTTTTATTTTAAGTATGTTATGAAGAAAAACGAAGAAAGAAATAGGGATGAAGAAAGTTAGAACTACATTCCTTATTTTAAACCAAATTACAAAAGGATTTATCATTAAAATACCACTTAAAAGTCTAATAAACCCAAATAAGTGAACTAAGTTAATTTTAAGTAAATTTATGAAAAAGTGAAAACATAATGTATTAGAATTTAGAACTATAATGGCAAATATTACTGAGGATCCCGATAATTAAACGAAGACGTGTCTCAAAGGACTTGTATCCAAGCCAAAACAATTAATAAAAAAAAATCATATTGGGTACAAAAAATGTGGCACCCTTGGTTTTCATACAAATTGCTGTACTTGCGGCATCTATCTAGATATATGTTTGTGGTTTAAAACTATAGTGAAACAAAAACTTTGTTCTAAAGGTTTATTGTGAGTGTGTACGTTAGTGTGTGCGTTAATTGTCAGTGATCGGAACTGAGGGAGTTAATTTACCTAAAGCATGAACGTTTTCTTAGTATTAAGACACACTCATTTATCATCATTGCATATCAAATTTCTTTTTTACTGTTTATTTTCTAAATATTCCAGAAAGCAGGGGGCCTACTATGAGCTCTTAGAGCAATCCTATTTTATAACGCACACGCTCACACACTCAACACTAGGGAAACCCTGTGTCGCGGGTGCCATGGACACACACATAGACAACCACAAATTACACCCAAACTCACGAGAGAAATAAATGTAGACCATACAGATATTTCTCCCTGCCCGGGAATCGAACCTGGGACCTCTGCGTGGCAGTCCGGTATAGTACCGTTCGGCCACGGAGGCAATTGAAAGAAAAGTTGAGTTTAAGCCTGTAAGTAAGTAACTATGAATAAGGTGAGTCAATTTATGAATAAAAGTTGTGAATTACAATTGTAATGTTTAGTCATTATCATTGAAATTAATAAGGTGAGTTTGTAATTTGATAACATAATTTGGAACGTATCTTGTATTCGTACATTTTCATTGATTGCATTAAAGTCAAATTTGACACTATTTAAAAGTTATTTTACGATTTTCGGTCAATAAAATTATTAAAATGATTAAAATTCCATTTAAAAATTGCAAGAACATTCATGCCAATAATTTATCAACAATACTTTAAAGATTGGGAATTCGAACTAAAATATTCAAAAAACGCTCAAAAATAGAGTTTATATAATGATAATTGGCTATATAGCCTTTATAGATAACAAATAATTATGAAACTGAAAATATAATAAAATAAACGAAATTTCTTAAAAATGTAACAAAGTCTAATAAAAGTTAGTCACGGAGTAACTTTTTTTGAATTGCTTATTTTTACAGATGTTTGCACGTCATGATACGATTTTGCTACGAAAGAAAAGGTGAACGGATATCGAATGGGGAACGTAAACTGCATGGACAGTGAATTGTTTTCGTGAGGTCATAGTACGAATTTGACAGGCAATCTAACTTACAGGCTTAAATAGGAGTGCTCTAAGAGCTCATAGTAGGCCCCCAGGTTGTCTCACTTTATTTTCTAAATGGTTAAGTGCTACATATAAACACAATAACAATATTATTTTTTGAGACAATAGTTTGTAACAAAATCTTACACACAAAGAATTCTAAGATTTTGAAAGTCGATGTATTAATTGTATTATAGTTGTTTTCTTGGCACTAATTTTACCTACCTATTGAAATAACGTACACATTTTAAACACATAAAAAGATATTTTTATCATTTATTTGTATGAAATTAAATCTTTTGCATTTCAATTAAAGAAATAAAAAAGAAATATTATCTCATGATGTAAATGAAAAATTAAATTAATTTAATTGATACGCAATACCCATACATTCCGCTCGGTTATGCGAAACGAATGTATTGTTTTGGGTTGTAATGATAAGCTTAATACTATAATCGTAAGTAGGTGTATAAAATGTGTACGTTATTACAATAGGTAGGTTTTCTGGTGAAATTACAGGCTTATGGGACTTATGTCTCAGGGTCACCCTGTCCCTCGTCAGATATTTGCAATTAAAGCTCTGAGTGGCACTGCAACTGTTATTGATAGGCGTGTAGCTTACCATCATGCTTACGACTTGTTCGTCCCGTCACTTAATATTATAAAATAAGGTAATTTAAAATAGGTAGGTAATGTAAAAAACTTAATTTACGAAGAGATAGGGACAGATTACAAGCTTTTGACATGTGGTGCTGGAGGAGAATGAAGGGCATAAGTTGGATAGAAGAGAAAACCAATGAGAATGGTAAACGAGAAAAGAACGATCCTGAATGCTATAGAGCATAGACGCGGGAAAATGATTGGATATTTGATACGACACGACAACTACTTTAAGGTCTTAAATTAATAATTTTGGAATGAAATATCGAGTGGAAGAGGGGAAGACCAAATAAAGGAAAAGGCCGGTGTCGCGTCATATAAGGAGGTCAAGGAGCTGGATTATGAGAGGGATGACTGGAAGATGCTCCACCGACAAGAGTATAATAACTCTTAAGTTTGTTGATGATAATGAGGTAATTTAGTTTCAATATAAAACACTTGCAAAATCTTGCACACAAAGATCCTGACGCAAATCTTTTGCCTCATCAACACTCCTCAATGCTTTTATACATGCTCGTCGGCTAAGAGTCTATACAATGGCTTTGGTTGATTCCGTATAACAGTGAAAATGAGGAATCAATCACTTTGGTAAAAGTATATGGTAAAATTGAGGACATACACTGATTATATCGAGTTCTTAGGTTTTCGCGATTGTTACACATAGGAAATTAAACTATTTTTCCGGATTTAAATCGCGTATATTTGTTTTTTCAAACAAACCGACGATTCGGGCCCTTTACAGGTAGCATGGTAACATTGACTGAGGTGGTACAGTCTTCAACCAGTTATGTCTAATAATAGGGGTTTAAATATGAAATTGCCGATTTATTTTACTGGCCACTTTAAATTAAAATTAAACCTGTATGGTGTCCGATTTCAGAGTAAAACGTTTTTCACACGAAAAGTAAAACATGCTTAACTTAAAAAACATGATATTTGATTGTTCGACTTTCAATTGTTTTTACATTCAGCTTTTAACGTAAAGACAGATACAGCGAAAATCTGACTACCTAATTTTCGAATACGAATTTCCACATGGAGTTAACGTAGCAGAAACTGTCAATGCTGTATTTGGAGAGGATACGGCATACGCAAATACGGCAAACGCCGGCAATACGGCAAATTACGACTTGAAGAAAGAACCACGAGGAAGACTAGTCCCAAATGTAAATAACGTTGAATTGAAGGTAATGATGGAAGCCGATCCGTATCAAACTACCACGAAACGTCATGGTTTAATGTTAGCATACCCACAATATGACATATGGCGTTTGAATAATGACGACGGAACTCGCAGCAAAACAGCTTCACCGTTATTGCTCTATGATAACGCAACACCTCACACTGCTTGAGAAACAGTTTTACTACTACAAGACCTGCAGATATAAATTATCCATCATCCTACATATTCGTCGGACCTCGCCCCGACCGACTACCATTTTTTCCCGCAATTTGATTTTTTTTTTGTATGGAAATAAAATTCCCAGGAAGCAGTACAAAAATCCCTTCACACAGCTGTGGAGTCCAGGTCTCCAGACTTCTATCGCAAAGGTTTAAATGACCTTCCGATTACATGGCAGAAATGTATAGACAACAAGGGAAAAAACTTTGATTAAACAAATATATTTAATCTTAAAAAAAATAGTTTTAATTCTTCAGTGCGAAACGGCAATTTCATACTTTAACCCCTAATATTAATGCAAACCACCCTATCTTTTCACTATAGTTACAATAGTTATTAATTAAATACCTTATTTTTAATTTTACAAAGAAAACATTCCAATTTACGCTACATAAAATTTTACAAATTATTTTATTGAATGAATTTTTATTAAGTTTAATTTATTATTAATTATTAATAGAAATTAGAATAAACTAAAGCATATTAATTAGTACTGCAGTCTTATGTCTGTTTAGGATTTTTCATTAGAGGAATACTGGATCCCAAACTGGTGGTACGGAGAAACCATCTTCCCTGTTGAAATTAGGATGTTTTTTAATTTCAATGGCCTCACGCAGCATCCTGGGCAGATAACGGACTTTTTTTGCAAGGATCTGGGGTTTGTCAAACTTCATTGAATGTGTAGGTTTATCCATGACATGCTCGCAGACTGCAGACTTGTTTACGAGACGGTGTTTGACATCAGCTATACGCGGGTACAAATACTTCGCTTTGTTTGTCCAATATAAGAGAGACCGCACTCACAGTCAAGCTTGTAAACTCCTGCATCCTGTAAGGGGATGTTACATTTCACGGGTCTCAGGAAACGAGAAATCTTCCTCAGGGGCTTGAAATAGGTCTTGATAGATGCACGCCTGAGGACTCTTACGATCTTGTCTGTAACACCTCCCACGTAAGGTAAGATGGCAGGTCTTCGCTCGACTGTTGGTGGTTTCACTGTACCACCTCAGTCAAACGTGACCATGGGACCTGTAAAGGGCCCGAAACGTCGGTTTGTTTGAAAAAACAAATATACGCGATTTAAATCCGGAAAAATAGTTTCATTTCCGATACACTGATTATTTTTACGATGAGAAAATACGATCCCTAAAAATTTTGGCAGTACAAAAAGGACACAAACTTACCTCGAAATTTTACAAGAAACCCGCTGTATTCAATAGGTACTTTACATATACCAATGTTTTTTTTATATCACCTGAACTAAGTAGAACACGTGTAGAACCTATACGATATAGGTACATATTTCAAATGGCGTTAATTTCGTTTGTAAAATAAATAAATTCTGAAGTAAAACCAGTGTTCCTGCCGCTTGACTCAAGCAAAATGAACCGTATTAGTACGGGAAAAATTTGCATTCGAGCTGTGGTAGTATTTCCAGTTAGTCCAATTTTCCATTTTTTTCCAAGTTCCAATCAGTAGGTACTTACTGACCTGTCTTTAGGAAGTCCTCGATTTGGTCGTGGTAAGTTCTGTCTGTGTTAATATAGTCCATCTTCTTTCGTCTATCTAAGCATTCCTTTCATTATCTTTGTTACTTCATATTCTTTCACTTTCAAAGATCGAAAACTTCCATAAATTTATCATAGGTGGCGCTACGAAAGAAACAAGCTGTTTAAATCCAATGCAAATATCTGCAGCAAACGGATAGAAATGCGTTAGATATACTGACTTGATCTGTATCTTAGCTGGTAAGAGCGGTAGCCACGGTGAGGCAACAACCGCTGGTTAGAGTCCAGTCGGATCAAATTAAATTTTATTATTTTGTTTTCCTTTAATTTTTGATCATTCGAGGATGTTAGATATACTTAATTATTCGCTCCATATGTAGTACTTGAAATATATGTAAATATTCATTGCCTATTGCGATCTCCAGTTATAACACATATTAAAAGTTTTAAATAATAAAATACAAGAAATATGTATGTACATACAAAAGGTGTTTTCAACTTTATGACTAACAGTAAAGGTCATTGGGAGACAATCGGGCAACTGTCGGTGAGATATCAACCTAATACAGATAACGTAGACGATATAAGAAAACACAGTTCATGTCAGGAATTTATCGGCTGAAGGTAGCTAAAGATTCTTGGAAAGCGGAGGTTAATTATAATAATAATACTCCATAAAATATCTAACATATTATTTGTTATATATCCACAATTTAATTCCGATGGCACCATGCCATTCTTGATACATGCTGGACACAAACACCATTTATTTTGTTAAGTTCTTTGTCACCTTGAACCACCGCGTGGTTGCTGTAAAAAGAAATCTTACAGTACGTTAGAAAACAAAACACGACACTAATATCAGAAAGACCACTAACGTATAATATGTGTACTAGTGTAAATATTACCGAGGTCCGAGTTTCAATTCGTTGTATGACTAATTTGGGAAACGAACTTTCCTCAATTGGCCCTGGTCTGGGTATGGATATTTTCTTAATTGGTTTTGGTCTGTGTGTTTACTGTTTTTAAATTGGTCCTAGTCCGGGTGTGAACTTATTTTTTTTTATAATATCACTTGACGGTACGAAGAAGTCGTGCGCCTGATGGTAAGCTACACGCCTGTCCATAATTGGCCCTAGGCTGGATGTGAACTTTACTTAATTGGCCCTAGTCTGGATGAGAACATTTCTTAATTGATCCTCGTCTGGGTGTTCTATAGTACGCCAGAGTTAATTGGTGTAATTCTCTGGCACTATTATTATTATATCTACAATAATATTATAAAAACACATTATGAGATTACATTTTTCAAACTTTTTCGCTTTTCTTGGGCAAGTTACTTGAAAAGATGGCCCATTTAATCAAGATTTCACAAAGGCATAATACTAGACACTTTTCATTCTATAAAAAAATAACTTTTTTGCAAAAGGGGCCAAATTTAAATAAATCTCATACCATGATGAAAATAATACTTTTGAGTAGCAGTAGAGCTCCTTGTGAATGAGTTCGTCCAGGAAAATACTCTCACGTTATCTATTTCTGCCGCCAAGCAGTAATGTGAGCATTACTGTGTTCCGGTTTTGAAGGGTATGGGTGCAAGTGAAATTACAGGCACCTGGGACTTGTCAACTTATGTCTCAGGGTGACGGGCGCAGTGGCAGTGCGCCTCAGATCTTTGCGATTTAAAGAGCTGAGTGGCAATGCAACTGTTATGGACATGCGTGTAGCTTACAATCAGGCGCACGACTTGTTCGTCCGTCACTTAATATTATAAAAAAAATGCTCAAAGATTTGGAAGGAAGCTCATAATTTAAGGACCACGGGCTGGTTCGAAACGTGCCGTGCAAAAATTCGACTTAAATACGAGAGTTACTTTAGTTGATATAAATTTAGCCCATAGTATATGTATAAATAAAATCCAATAACTATTGTTCCTACTCATAATTATCACAAGTTATTTGGACAGGGTAAGAAAACAAATTTATCAACCAATCTCAGTTGTTAACATTAAGCTAGTTTATACGCCTATGCCTGGCAATCGGTTTTTTATTAAATCGTTCCATTATTTGTTTACTAGGGCTTGTAATTAAGCTTATAATAATAATATTTCACTACCAGATACTGATAACTGAATGATAATAGATATGTTTATGTTTATCTTCATTTGTAGATAAGAATGTGATTTTTATTTGAAGATAAGTAAAATAATATACGTTTAAATATCATAAACATGCCATATGTATGTTAGATGTAATTACATTAGATTTCATAAGCTACCAGAATTCCAAAATCCAGTACAATATACCACTGTATATTGTACCAAATACAGTACATAGGGCGCACTATAAGTTTCCGGAACTGGCCACTTACTTAAACAATATTTAAAAAGTAATTACAACATTTGAAAATGGAGCTTTTTGGCTGTAGAATACAATATAGTAGTATACATCGATACCTTATATAGTATCGATGGTAGTATAGAATATATTTTATATTATATAAAAAAAATTATTAACCCTTGGTATATTGTCCGAACAATTGAAATTGGAGCATGCTCCGTATGAAACTTATTTTAGACTTCAGCTTATGTTATTACATTTGTCACAAGAGTAAAGAATATGATGACCTTTTTATTTAAAAAAAAAACCGATCTCAATAGTTTGTTATCGGTTTTTTTTATTGGAATTACATCTATTTGCCAAGTTTTATTGACATCGGTTAACGGTGAGAGCGCGAAACCAGATTCATATCTAGTTTGGCACCCTTAGAAGTGGAATATATCCTTTAAATTTAAATGGGGCCAATACTAAGATCTTTAAAAAAAAAAGACTCATAAAAGTCGGTGTTCGTGTAATCACGTAAAAAACACACAAAAATTGCAGTCGAATTAGGAACCGCCTCCTTTCTGTATTACATAAACCTCTTAGTTATTTTAAATAAATCGAATGAACTGTTTATGATACATTATTTACCTATCAATTATGTACATAGGGCGCACGATAAAATTCCGGAACTGGTCACTTACATAAACAATATTTAAAAAGTAATTACAACATTTGAAAATGGAACTCTTTGGCTGTAGAATACAGTTTGTTTCATCTGACTGTCGCTTGTTTTTATATTGTGGCGTCATTTTAGAAATTGGTTGTCTACATCACCATGGATTTAACTCGTGAAAATTTTCGTAGTATGATTTTCTACGACATTAAGTGTAATTTAACAGCTCAGCGGAGCTTCGCTCGGCTTCAAACTGCTTTTGGCGATGAAGCACCATGCAAGACGATCGCTTGGTGCAATGCAATGCTTACCAGATTCAACGAAGGGGCGACAAAATTGTTGTGGGACATAGTAACAGGTGACGAAACATGGATTTATAGTTACGATCCCAAAATAAAGCAGCAATCGAGCGTATGGGTCTTAAGAGATGAGCAGAAACCAACCAAAGTGGCGCGCGTGCAAAGTGCCTCTAAGCGGATGATTGCTACTTTTTTAAATAAAAGTGGACACGTGTCTACTGTTCTTTTGGAGAATCGTTGTACCGTGAATAGTGATTGGTACACGACCATTTCATTAAATTCATTTTTGACCATTTATAGTATTTTTTTCTTATTCATTCCGGACACTTATAGTGCGCCACACGTACCTTTGTGTTTTTATTTGTAGATACTCAGACTACACAATCTGTTGACTTTCACACATCATAACATCATAAAACGCATTTCCACTAAGCGGATTCCTGTTTATTCAAATAAGTCCTATCGTCAGGGATAGTGCAAATCCGCGTATGAAGTATTAGTAAAAAGCGCGTATCTGCACCAAACCAAATTTTACAGGAGAGTGATTTGACGTTATTACTTAGTTATTTCAATGGCTACTACTTTCACTTTTGCACAGTAAGCATTAATTTACGTTGTCTAAGAACTAATAACAATAGATTCCCGTAAATCACGCTTACTTGGTTGCCACGACATTTACGCGGATTTGGTTTGGCGACTAAATTACCGAAATGGAGACTCATAATCAAATACCAGTTACGGGTAATCGCACTTACCCCGACGATTTGTTATTGCCAATGTATGTAACCCAGTATTCTTCAGCGTTTTCATATACCTACTAACCTAATCAAAATCCATAGGAGGAGGTAAACAAAAACAGAAATAACTAAATTAATTATATATTTAATAAACGTAATTGCATTATCCCCGACGATATATCATACCCATTAACGCGGACGCGTTACGGACAAGATTTTTCATAGAAATAGCACTGAGCGTTCGTCTGAGCCACAGGCTGTGGGAGTGACCCGTCCTCGCTACGTGTGTCGCTCGCCTCTCGCGCATACTCAACTGGATTCGGCTTCTCCCCGCTAGATATGGGAATTTCATAAATGTTTAGCGGGCAAATCTTAGGTTTGAGTAAGAAGTAAATGTGGGGACTTCTAGAGTCGCTAAATATTTGTTTCTCACTTTTAGTCAAACTATTTTTTTAAATATAAAAATCGTGACCTGTCAATCAGTTAAAAATAAATATTATATTCATAACGTAGAATTCGAGGAAATGGACGATTTGTAGCCACACTAATGGTCACGACTGGGGGCCGCATCGTGCCACTACGGTTCGCGTTTATTGGCCACCACTAGTGGCCCGGTGGACAGGAGCACTAAGACTAATGCTAAACAGACAGATTTAAACTGTGTTTATTAAACATCTTTAAGAAATAGTCAATGTGCAATATTACCTAGAAACTATAAGTATTCAAGATATCGCACACATTCGCGGTCATGGGTCAAATACTATCAAGGAAAATGTTGGAAATGAAACTATTTTTCCGGATTTAAATCGCGTATATTTGTTTTTTCAAACAAACCGACGTTTCGGGCCCTTTACAGGTCCCATGGTCACGGTTGACTGAGGTGGTACTAATTAATATGTATAAGAAGTACTAATTAATATGTTTTAGTTTATTCTAATTTCTATTAATAATTAATAATAAATGAAACCTAATAAAAATTCATTCAATAAAATAATTTGTAAAACTTAATGTAGCGTAAATTGGAATGTTTTCTTTGTAAAATTAAAAATAAGGTATTTAATTAATAACTATTGTAACTATAGTGAAAAAATAGGGTGGTTTGCATTAATATTAGACATAACTGGTTGAAGACTGTACCACCTCAGTCAACCGTGACCATGGGACCTGTAAAGGGCCCGAAACGTCGGTTTGTTTGAAAAAACAAATATACGCGATTTAAATCCGGAAAAATAGTTTCATTTCCTATGTGTAACAATCGCGAAAACCTAAGAACTCGATAAGGAAAATGTTAATATTATCTACAAAGCTCACTGTAATGGGCATTTTGTAGTTCTTTCAAAAGATGCTAAATTAATATTTTTTTGCCAAATCCTAAATCTTAATGTTAAGATTTTCTTTCAAATGATGATTGCTAGAACAACTTATAGTATCATATTTTGTTTTGTCCGGTATCAGTTTGACAAGAATAACCAAACAGAAATTTCATATACAGATGGAATGTGAAACGATTCCCTAAGATTTGATGAAGCTGCCATGTGTGAGCAATTTAGACAAGTTGGCGGATGCAACATCTTGACTTTCCTCTATCAAGTGAAGCCAAAATGCTATATAGATTGGTTGAGAGACGCTTGAAGTTAAGGCATCGATAACCTGCTTCAATTCTCTTTCTACTTTATTATATAATTATATCTATAGAGCGACGTACTCGCATTTTGTGACAAAGCTCTTAAAATAAAGAAAAAAAAAACAAACAGGAATTTCGATTTAATGACGTTATCGATACGCTTCGCACCTTTACATCACTTTTGTGCATGTAATTAATGTATGTATTTGTTTTTCTGCTTAGGTACTGTAATAAATCACATTAAGTGTGATGTTGTCGTTGAAGAAATAAATGAAAAAAATTGTATCTTCCATCAGATTCTAATCAAGGCGTGACGACTTTATATTGTCTTATCTTCAATTTAACATCAGAACATCCGTCTCCACGACTTTGATTATATATTCCCAAAGTAGTCTGTATCGAGCCCCATTAGGGCTAGCAGAACAGTCAGTTTTCTAACATTCTGGTCTGGGTATTCTGGGAAGTGACCCAAGGTTCCGTTGCTATGATACTAATAGTACCCCTGTACTTCCTTAGTTTGTCTGGCACATATTATTATTATTTACAAAAAGTTTAAGGTCTTCGACTCTTTGTTGTCCGCATTTTTCACACAAGGTTTATGATATTCTTTGATTGTGTTTATTACGTACAACACATACAAAAAAAGATCACAAGACGATTACGTTGGAATCTGCAAAAGAAGACCTTATCGTTTGCAAACTGAGTCATTTTTCTATTTTTAAAACCAGCACCTAGACAGTATTGAAAATAACGTCAAACGATTTCTTTCTCATCGAATATTTCAATTCCTATATACAGATTACGGAATCATGCTGTCTTCCTCCTTCTAAGTTTAGGACGGGTAGAAGTTATCTATTGCACAATTTAATCAACCTTGTCTAATCGTAACCACAGCGATATGGGATTATTTTGTGTGGGTACACTCAATCATTATTTAGTGTTTTTAAGTATATTAATTTTACTGTAGAGGACAGAGGTACGTACTAGCGCAAGATCTTATTGGATGGCACAATCAACGGGAGGCCTATACCTTTTTGATGACTCGATATTCCAACCATTTGCCCTGTAGACTTTGGATGTTGAATTAATATGATTTCCGGCAAAAATTTTTCTCAAAAATCTGCGAAAGGCTGCTGGCAGCAGATGGATGCGACAAGCTGAGGATCGGGCGAAATGGCGCGCATTGATGGAGGCCTATGTCTAGCAGTGGACTGCGATAGGCTGATTATGATGATGATGATTATACGTTTATCTTATAACTTGTCTAGGCTAGCTGACGCAGTAGCTAGTATTACAAAATTTTCTTGCTTTTGAATTTCCAATAGCAGGCTCATTGAATTCTGTTTTATGGTTTTTGAGATTAGATATGAGTTCATAGAGCGCAATTGCTATTATTCTACGATACGATGACTATAAAATAGATAATAAATAGAAAAGTCTTTATTTATCCACAAAAACATAAACCACAACATAAGCGAACAATTAAACAAAAAACAGTAATGTAGATAAAAAGGAAGACACACCTTTGCTGTAGGGCTAGCACGATAAGGCGCGACTTGAGCGCAAGCGACATAAAATGCGAGATACTGCTATTGTCGCATAGAAATCACGCGCTCTATGTCGCTCTCGCGTAAGTCACTCCCACTTGTGCTAGCGCTAATTATTTTCAGTCTTCACCTATAGCTATTCGTATGCCTTCATCAGATCGCCAAGCGGAGTGTATACTAAACACCAAGTAATTATACAGAGGCTGTCCGTGTTGCACTTTATGTAAAAGATATGAAAATTGTAATTTAAAATATTCTAAATTTTATTTATTTAGTGTTGCTTTGGGGTTTTAACCACGGTCCAATTATATGTATGACTATGACTTTTGTTCTGCGTGCTTGATTTCATTTTTTTTTATAGTATCAAGTGACGGAACGAACAAGTCGTGTACCTGGTAGTAAGCTATACGCCTGTCCATAACAGTCATATGTAACAGGCCACTTAAATCACAACGATCTGAGGGGCACTGTCACTGCGCCCGTCACCTTGAGACATAAGTTGACAAGTCCCATGTGTCTGTAATTTCACCAGCACCCTTACCCTTCAAGACCGGAACTCAGTAATGCTCACATTATTGCTTGGCGGCAGAAATATGTAAGGTGGGAGTACTTCCCTGGACGAACTCTTTCACAAGGAGCTCTACTGCTACGAAGAATCTTTGTTATATAAATTACGTTATTAGGTTTATGTAACCTTTTTTAAATGTATAATAATAATAAAAAATACGTGCTGTGTGATTACGTGACAGGGGAAGAATACTGTGAGCCGTGAACGATATCGTTTGAGAGAGGACTTCGCGTCGTAGTGAGAAAAGTAGGGAAGGGTATGTTAAGGTGGTTTGGCCACATGGAGCGGATGAATGAAAGTAGATTGACGAAGGAAATATGTAGAGCTAACGGGAATGCCGTGGTAGCTTAACCGTTTGACCTACAGCCAGCTACCGCTTTTCAAGCAACAGCCGTGGATGAATTAGTCCAGCTTTTTGGGAGTTACGATGCCAGCTATGATACGATTTGTGACTCCCCGCTTTTTGCGTCGAAGATTTATAAAACAGAGACTCATAATGAAATATCTCATCGTTGTCCAGACATCATTACATTATAGCATTAGCGTCATCTTTTCTAACAAAATTTCGAATTTTGAAGAGAAACTAATAATAATAAAGAAACATGTGTACATTTATGTAATATACATATCGCACTGCTATTACAATAGTGTTGTAACTCAAAATATGTGAAATTCCAGATTATATTATTATTGCTGAACGAAAAATTAGATTCTTTACACGTCAATAACACCGTCGTTAAAATATTGTAAGAAACAATTAAAACAAATTTATTAAACTCAAAATGAGACAAATTTTTTGCGAACTAGTTCCCGATAAAACAGTCTTAATAAATAAGTTTCTAAAGAAAATATTAAGTTATTTTTCGTTTTATTTGGCAAGTAGGGAATTGTTTAGATGTATGTAATAAATAAATTTTAAATAATATTTCGCTGGAAGTGAGTAATTCGTTTTTCATCGATTCTGAAAAAATACACTTTTTGAGTTAATACACTATTGTATTAGCAGTGCGATATAAGTACAGTAATTTTTGTTGGTTTTTAATTGTTGTTTTAGTTTTTATTGAAGACTGGTCTAGTCTGGTAAGCTGTACCTAATACAGATCAGTTGCTTAGTATGGAGTCTCGTTTCTCACCAAGGTTACAACATTTAACATTCTCAGTTTTTGTCCTTTTGTGTGAAGGCATAGGTAATTTGTTATTCAGTCGAACACGGGCTAAGCTTTGCTGGTGATTTTTTTCGTACAACAGGCACGTCGGCGGTTTAGTGAAGGTGTGTGTTCCACTCTGTACATAATAAGACTTTATTAACTGTTTATTTCGATTGTTACAGCGGGAGCGGCGACATTGCGGGTACTGCTAAGCTTTGCAGTGGGCGGTCTGTTAGGAGACGTCTTCTTGCATCTGTTGCCTGAGGCCTGGTCTCACGATCTCGCCGCCACTAAAGGTAAGTTACCAATACCATAGTATAATAAGATAAGTAGTGTATCTCTATACAAACATGGCAGCGCGGTTATTATGTGCGCACACCCGCCGCTCTCCGTGTACGGATGCACACATTCGCATAATCTCGCCGTGCACCTGAGTTGCACGGATCGCACGCGCCATTCATTATACCTAACAAATTGAAGTGTTCGCTGGGTGTTTAGAAATTACATCAAATAGTAGACGTGTTTATTGTAGTGTGTTTAAGGTAATTAGTAGTGCTGCCACTTTACCTATTTCTGCCGCCAAGCAGTAACGTCAACATTACTGTGTTTTGGTTTTGAAGGGTAAGGGTGCTGGTGAAATTACAGGCACATGGGACTTGTCAATTTATGTCTCTTTGCGATTTAAAGCTATGAGTGGCACTGGAACTGCTATGGTTAGGCGTGTCGCTTAACACCAGGCGTACGACTTGTTCGTCCTGTTACTTGGTATAATAAAAAAATCTGAACAAGCGTGTCTCAAATTCAGAATTGTTTAGCATTTAATTTCTATTTCATAATCATACCTCATAATCAAGACACGAATTCGGGATGCTGATATAAAAATGGCACTACGTAAGTCCAGACGCTTACCATCATCAGGCGCACGATTTGTTCGTCCCGTCACTTAAAATTATAAAAAAACACTTAATAAAGGTTAACAAAAACTTAATAAAGGTTATTTCAATATGGCACAAGAATACTGTGAAGAACACCTTAATTTTTTCAAATTATGTTGCAACTGTAGGTGCATTTTTCATTTTCAAAGACAAAAGCCTTCTTTCCCTTTCTCCACTCATCGCGCTTTAACGCCGCTACAAGCCAAGATCTCATGTAAACTCGTCACGCCATCTCCTCTAAATAATATCACAACCCTACGTTCCGCGCAAACTAGTTGTTGTAGGGCGGTTGTTGCCCTACTTACTCTTATTATACTATGCTTCGACTCCATAAGAGAGTCGATGCCAATTAGTGTCTGGACAACGATGTCTTAGGACAGAGTTGTTTTCTTGCTACCACATTGTAAGTTGATTATGTCGAGATACGCATTCAGTCGCGCCTAGAAACCAATGACGTGTGAAATCTACTTTTTAGTTATTGGTGCGATATCTATAGAGCCGCCTATGTTTTAAAACGCCCAATTGCATCTCTGAGCGATATAAAGATGAATCTTGATATCCGTATCCGCATTAAAAGTACTGTTTCTCGACTATTGGCTCCGCCCCGGTAGAAGAAGATATGCTTCGACATTTGCTATTTATTATAAATGTGACTGATGAGGAGTCTTGGAATCTCCCTTTTTTATGATATCAAGTGATGGGACGAACAAGTCGTGTTCCTGGTGGTAAGCGGCACGCCTGTCCAGAACAATTGCAGAGCCATTCACAGCTTTAAATCACATAGATCTAAAAGCATTACTGCTTTACTCACATTACTGGTTGGTGGCGGAACTATTTCTGGTAAAATTACCTATGGTAAAGTGGCAGTACTTCCCTGGACGAACTCTTTCTTCTACTAAAATTACATTCTTTCGCTCATTCTTAAAAATACTTCCCAAAAACATTTTGAAGAATCAACTTGTCAAGTCAAAATAAAAAAGTTAGTAAATTACACTAACAAAAAACAAAATATCAAGGTTGACCAAACAATGAAAAAAAACCGCTTTTGGGACAAAAGGACTAAAGAAGGTCTACTTGTGTTTGACCTTCGAGTAATAAACAGCAAACTGTTTAATACAGGAATATTCAAATAAGGTCATAAGTTGATGATATGCTGGTGAATAGATTAAAAGTAAAAACCGGTCAACCAGAATCTGTAAACAAACACTTTAAATAATTTTGTAGACGGGCACACAAAGTAAATACTATCATTACATTGCTTGACCTATAAAATCATTGTGATATTCTGTATATGAACCATCAATTAATCGAGGCACTTGGGGGCAGGGCCATTTATTTATCTTTCGACGAGTGAAGTCAATATCCTTATTAACATAGTTTATTGGCTTTGTTATAAAGAAAAACTGATAAAAAACAAATTCAGTGCGGAAGCAAAAAATAAATAAATAGGACTGTAGAATTTAGAACCTCCTCTTTCTAAAGCCTGTCAATGGCCGCTGGCTCAAAAAAAAGAATAAAGATGTTTAAAGAATTCTAAATGAAAGCCATTTCAATTCAGGTATTTCAATATTAACAAAAAAAATCAAATAGGACTTCCGTATCCATTATACCAGCCTACAATGCAAGCGTCTACGAAAAAGCAAACGGCCAAATGCTCCTTGTACACTTGTATTGTTAATTGTACACCTACTTCATTTTCCTTAAACTTGCCGTCTGTCTAATACAAAGTCATATTTTACAAATCAACAATCATACAAGGCTCCTTTACATATATTATTTTAAAATTTTCCTACGGTAAATAAACTTTGTTATACCAGCTGTTTACAACAAACTTGCAAAAACAATTAAAATAATACTAACTCCTAGTGCAATGCTTAGTGTGTGACAGTTTGCGACGGAAAATATAAATTGGTATGGTATAATTATCTTATGACGTAGAGGTTTTGCGTTCCCACTCAGTAGCAGTGATTCATGATGTTATAATTCATACGAGGTTTTGCGTTCCAAGCGCGTGCACGCTTAAGTATTAAAAATGTAAATAAATGGATATTATTGTCGTATCAGGCAGTTTATTTGATTATATTAAATAAATAAATTACACGCAAGGTATTTATGCACTTATGGCTTTGGTATATAGTGACGAATTTTGGACACTGTTTGATGACGATATATCGGTCTCTGCAGTTTATAAATGATACCGATTAAAACAAAATCACCAAAAAAATATGTTATGCGTTTTGGATGTTGCTTTTCTTCTGATGCGATTTGACGAGACGAAAGATGTGTGCCTGGATCTAGCAAGTGGAAGGCCGTCGTCTCTGCTTACATCGATGGAAAAAGGACGTGAATTGTAATGGATTTTTTTTTCGGATTTGACATAGCGTACGTACTTGTTGTTTCAAATAAACAAACATTTCGAACGCTCTATTATATTTTTCCATGGCTGCTTTTTTGAAAATATAAAAACATATACGCGATTTTAGGTCCGAAAAAAATATTTCCAATGTATAGCAAGCGCGAAAACCTAAGAATGTCTGTTTTCTTCTGATCATTTTTCAGAAATTTATAATCATTTATGTCTACTATGACCATAGATATAGAAAAAAAGGGGAGATATGATATGGTAGTTCGCGTATGGGGGCGTGATATGGTCAAAATGACCATATCGAGGTGACACGCCTACAAATATCGCCACAGTGACATGGCGATCGTTGTACATACAAGATCTCTCGTAAAAAGTAAAGTTGTAGCGATACAACTCGTAAAAATTGGAGTGAAAACAAAAATTTTAAAACCAGTGAGATAACATTCCACCGGATATTTGCATTTTTAGTTACTATTTCAATTATTATTCAATGTTTTCTTTTTGTCTCCATAGAAATTTCTAGACTCAAATATAGTGATGTTCATTTATGAAGACTGATGTTTATCGACAATAAATTTTTACTGAAATGTTTGAATTTCTTACTATGATTTTTGTAATTAAAGTCCCTAAAATATCGAAGCGAAAAGCATTCACGTTAAATTGGTTTCTTTTATTTTATTATTATTACTAAACATTTTATTTCGAGTAACTTTAACACAACTCATATTTCGGACAACTGTTTCAATTTCATGTCAATTTGGATGTTACTGTTGCTTGAAGAAAAATTTATGTGTTTTAGATATTTAACACGTTTAAATTCCATTATGCTCGTAGATTAATCCTAGAGTATTTTTCATTTTTAAGTTTTTCCAATGAGTTTGAAATAAAAGAAGTTTGGATTGAAGCTGCAAGAAAATCTAAAGATTGGTTTTCTTATTACTATTTCTGACTTTGTTTCAATTTACATAGCAAATGGATTAAAAAAATAAATAAAATAAAATCGGCTTTATTTTACATGTGCCTGCAAAATAAATTAGAAACAATTATAGAAAATTACATAAATCCTTCATAAAAAACAACATAATTTAATTTATTAAATTCGTTGATGGTTCGAGTTTACTCTTGACAGTGACAGCTTCAGCAACCCGCGGTAACGTATAATGGGTGACTTTTGATCGGGTTTGGCACCGTGGTCTCCTTTCCAAGCTTCCGGCATATGGTCTTCCCGGCCGCCTTTGTGAGTGGATCTCCGGCTTTCTGCGCGAGCGAAGATTGCGTGTCCTTGATGACGGAGGCACTTCGCGGCTCGTGACAGTTAATGCTGGGGTGCCACAGGGCTCCGTGCTGTCGCCCACGCTGTTCCTTCTGCATATCAATGACTTGTTGCCTTTTGGCAACATTCATTGCTATGCAGATGATAGCACAGTGCACGGTTGCTATTATAAGCAATCGTCAAGCAGCCGGGAGGACCCTGAGAGAAACCGGGAAAAACTTGTCGCTGAACTCAACCATGTTTTGGAACATATATCGTCGTGGCGCTCCCGAAACTTGGTTGAGTTCAACGCCAAGAAAACCCAGGTACGCGCGTTCAGCTCCAAAAAATCCCCATTCCTTCCACTTCCCCATCTTCAGGGTACAACGCTGACGCTGCAGAACAAGCTCAGCCTACTGGGGATGAGCATCCGGAAGGACATGAGCAACAAAGAGTATATTGAGAGCGTCATCTGTACCGCGTCGCGCAAGCTTGGCATCCTGAACAAGGTGCACCGATTTTTTACTCCAGAGCTGCGATACCTGTTGTATAAAGCTCAAGTCCGAAGCAGCATGGAGTACTGTTCGCACGTTTGGGACGGCTCTGCCAAGTACTTGCTCGATGCCCTAGATGGACTGCAGCGCTACGCCTTCCGTGTTGTCAACGATCCTCATGTAACTGAGCATACCACGGCGAGTGCTCTGAAGAGTTATTCAACCTTATCCCTTCCTCTCCTTTCCATCAGCGGACCACCCGTGCCGGACTGCGTTGCCACAGTTGGACGGTCAGTTCAATACCGTCCCGCACTAAAAAGTTTGGCAATTCGTTTTTATGCCGAACCATCAAATTGTGAAACTAACTCCCGGCGCATGTATTCCCTCCCCTCTATAACATCGGGTCCTTCAAACGTAGTGTTTGCAAAGCAAACAGCATTTGACCAGAAGCTTTTGCCAGCAAAGCTTCTGGCAAAGCTTTTAATGCTTTTGACAGCAAGAAGCATTTGGCCAGACCGGCAAAATGATAGTGACGGAGTGAAGATATTTGTGTTTTCCATCCGTTACTCTCATCTCTGGACTGTATTCGCACTTTCCATCAGGCGCGGTGCAGTCATTTTGCCGAGTCACAATAAAAAAAATTGAAAAAAAATGGAAAATTGACACTGGCGACGATCGTCATATTTTTTATATTATTCTTATAAAACTGACACTGGTCCAAGACTAGTGGCTGCCATTAAAAAAATAATAATACTTTATATTAATATATTAATTTAATAATACACCAGTACCGGTGGTGTAGATATAGTATGAAAAATTGAATATTTTTTTAATATTAAAAACAGCCACTTGGTTTCCAACTATCGATTAGGTAGGACCACATCCCTCGTTGAGTAGCGTCAGTTTAAGGTTAATAAGGGTAACAATTCACGGAGCGGTTTCCGTGCCGCTATCCGTGCCTGTCTATCCGCGCCGGCCGGTGCTGATAGACAGCGGTTTTATTTCAATACTCACGACCCTGCAAGTTTGTGCTGGCACGTAGCTGCCGCGGTTGCGGGTACGAAACCGTTGCGATTGCGGAACGGACCGCGAAGTTAGTGGGAGTTAATTGCAAGTCGCGCGGTTAATAGAGAACTTACCCTGCGTGCGCCTGAACCGACCGCCAAAGTGTGCGGGCGACGACGGCCGCCAAGCGCGCAGGTCATCGCGTCCTGCGCGGCTCTATTAGTACCCCGCTGCGGCAACCGCGAGCAACCGTCACCACTACAGGCGTAAAATGCGCCGTGAATTGTGCTACTAATTTTACATACTTAACTGTTACATTGTACAGATGTCGCGGTTCCGCGGCACACGGGGGTGAAAACCGCTCCGTGTGTTCTTAGTGTAACGAAAAATGAGTTTCAGCGCCATCTAACGTGTAGTTATTTTTACTAAAACGCCACCTCTCGTTAAAACGGATATATCGGGAAAGCACTACGGCCAGCACTGTACTGTGAAAGGATGGTGATGAGAATGAGATAGTTAAATACAGTATACAAAAATCCCCTTGCCCCAAAAACATTTGAGAATATTTTTTATGTTAAGTATATATTTTGATGAAACCTAAAATTTAGTCTTGAAACGGTAACTATGTGAAAATATATGATGTCTTAGGGTCAATACAGACGTCCTGTATTCTGCAAAATTACGTTTACTGTGCAGTAAGCACACCTGCATTAACACTGTTGGCATTTGGGCAATTGAACAATTGTTATTAATCTTGTTATAAATTAAGTTTAATACAAGTTGTCATCAGTTGTGATGCAATTGCGCCGACAGCATTGAATTTCTTTTTAAATTCCCTTCGAACTACCGCGCAACAGCCAGGTTGTCTGCACACACCTTTGTTGCTAAACAGGGATGTCCTCAACATTACTGTCTTTTCCCAATCACACGTCCACACTTGAATTGCTCAAGTATCAATCTCAAAGATATGAAATAATATATTGCAATAATGTATATATTACACAAAACGAGGCCTTAAGCACGCACAGATAAAAGTGTCTGATAATGATTGACGACTGATTCGACAATGATATGGTGATAAAAAAAAATGTCATTTTTTCATCATCAAACAGATCTTTTATTGTGTCGTCATGTCGCGAAACTCCCACGTGGCATTAGGCGCCGCACAAACGTGTGTCTTATGTTAGATACGCAAGACTACTGTTGGGTAATTTTCCGAAAAATTTCAAATAGTGGAAACTTTTCCGAAAAATTCCGAAAAATTGGAAAATTATAATTTTGACGGCTCATATTATTTTTCTCCGTTTAGAAATATCTTTTGAAGTTTTATTTAGCGTGAAATATAAAATAAACTTGTGTACTTAGAGCTTGTCTAACTAAAAGCCACTTAGAAAAAAACGATTTGATAATATAAAATGATTTGACAACAGCTAAAAAAACCTGTCTAATGGCTCCATCGTTTTCGTTCAGTAACTTTAACTTTTGACAGGTGTCAACGTCAAATGTTAAAAATTATAGGAAAAACAGTGAAAAAACATAAAATATTTATTTTTCTGAAAAATATCATTTTTCAAAATGGTAATTTTTCCATGATCCTACACAAGATACACGTTGGAGTTGGATACTGGCAACTAGAAGCGAATATTCGATTTTCATACAATTGATTGATACGATCGACACAGTCGCCGGTTGCGGCGGTCGGACACTATCGCCGGTTGCCGCAACCGCAATTTATATGAATATAGAACATTCGCTTCTAGTTGCCGGTTGCTTGTACCCAACACAAGACACGTTTGCGTGGCGCCTTAAAAGTCTTATTTATAAAACACGACGACGCTGAAACTTCCTTTCTTTTGATTGGAAATCATTTGAAACATGTGAGAACGTGTAAATCATAACTCATTTAGAATCATAACTCACATACAAATGGAAAAAATGCTTATTAATGTTAAACGTTAAATCGTTGTACTTTTTAAATAAGCGAGCTTATAAAAGCGCTTTTCACTTAAATGCTATGTAATTTAGTTTGATTTGAAACTTATAAAATCGTTGCAACATTGTGTTGACAGCGAAAAACGAGAATATACTTTTAGGTAGTTATAATTTGTAACATTATTATACACACTCTCGAATTAATTTGTTTAGGAAATATAGATGGCGGTACTTGACACTTAGGCACGTCGTAAAAAATTAAATTGTTGAGTATTGAACTGAACATAGCTTACAGCTTAAAATTAAAGCTTGTGTATATGCTTATATTAAAAAATAAACTTTTTAATGTGCTTTTCGTTTAAACGCCCACGTCTACATTTCGCACACGAAACCAAACACTATGAATGAATGAAACCGATATATTAAAAAAATCTCGTTTTTATTAAGTATTTTGTATAAATAAAAATAATCACATTATTTGCAATAAGTTCTATTCAGTATTTTTTTTAAATTTTCGAATTGTATTTTCTCAATCCCATTATTTTGACCACAGTGTTTGGTTTGATGTGGGATTTATTTTTGGAATATGGAAATAGGGTAACATAATAGAAGCCCGAGATATTGCTATTCTCTATGAGAACCTTCACTTGTTAAATTTTATTTATATTCTGTCTGATAGTACTAACTTTTTATGTGATTGCAACAAAGTACAGTTGAATCGAAAGTTGCTAAAAATTTATTATCACAATTTACACGAGATAAATATAATTTTTTATAAAGTTCAACACAATGTCAAGTGTGATGCTCAGCACGTATAGAGATAAATTTACTTTGTACGGAGCGTGTTGACGATAAATGAGGCTATCAACACAAAAGTCGTATAACCCACATTTAATTTGTTTTCACCTCTCTAGCTCGGAAAGGCTTTTTTTCTCATTAGGAATCTGCGCGCAAAAGCGTTTTTGGAATTCGAACTTGACAATGGACTACGATGCACTCTTCAGCGTAAGATCCTTAAGTTTAAGTCTTGAGTATTTCACTAAGAAGCTGATAAGAGGCTTTACTTTAAAATATGAATTATTCAGGATACGAAAAGCCTCAATAATGTTAATGAAATGTAAACCTCAAATCCTTAATCTTTCGATGAAAAAAAAAAGACAATGACACGTTCAACTACGCGATTTGTCGTACATTACTTATCTTAATAATATAAATCCCTTGGTATATTTTATTCTTATTATTGTTGATATTAAATTAAAAATGATGATTAATTATGTTTATTATATTATTTTAATTCGTCGAAGAACTAACATCATTTCAATAATCACTTAATCACACAAAATTATAGGTACAACATTGACCTACCAATTCAATGAGGTACAAGCAAGAATAAAAATTGATGAGGCCGTAACTAAACTTTTTTTTTTGAATAATAAAACTGATGTTTTAATGTTCAACTGTTTTTCTTTCATCTACCATTTTCTTCGCTATAGTGAGGGTGAAAAGTTGTGTGTTTCGCTCGGAAGCAAAGTTGTTTTGCGTCTCGTGCCTTAAAATCCTCGCTACGCTCAGGAATCTATTTTTAAATCTTAGCTTCCTTCGCTTACTCAGTTTTCAATATACAAGCACTCGCGTTAAACAACAACTTTGCAACCTTGCATAACAAATAACCATTCTACCAATTTATTTTAATGATATTAAAGTACATAGTTATAGCATCCTAGATTGAGGTATATCTTTCTATCTTCTTGTCGAAGGATTTTTTTCACACAACTCTTCAAACGCATAAATCTCCAATTCGTCATGTGAACTAGAGCACGAACTATAAATAAATAGATTTACGTTCTTCCACATCATTCCGCGTTTCGAATTCTATTGTTATAGAAATACAATAGGAAATTCAAACAGCCAAATCCTAGGATTTCAATAAGCGATATGACGAGACAACAAGACAAACACCTACCGCATCCTTAATGCGAATAAACCCTTAGAGGTCCTTGGAGGGCTGTGGGACGGACGAGAGTTAATACAATGCAGTAAAGTGCGAAGTTATTCTTACTACTGAATAGTCGTACCTATAAACTATCAATCGCTCATCATCATGATCAACCCATTTATACGTCCCACTACTGGGCACGGGCCTCGTATCAGGCGAGAAATCGTGTAATTCCGTCGCACACTCTCCGTGAAATTCCGAGAAACTGAGAGGTGTGTGACCAGATTCGAACCCACGGTCTCTGTTTGAGAGGCGGTAGGTCAGAGCATTAGGCTACTACGGTTTGTTAAATTATCAATCGCTCAAATAGTTACAAATCTCTTATATTTCAGAAGGTGAACACGTCTCACTAAAATGCGGTCTTTGGTGCCTCTTCGGAATGCTAGTCTTTATAATAGTAGAAAAATTATTCGCCGCCTCAGAGGAAAATGAAGAAAACGAAAGTGAAATAGTCCCAGCACAAAATGGCGCCATAAACCAAATAGAAATAGAAGAGATTGAAAAACTTCTAGAAGTCGAGAGAAAGAACCGAGGAAATGATACGGGCACGGGTCTTTGCGGTGGCAATGGTAGTGTCACGGCCAAGCAGTTGTATGACACGTGTGTCTTCAATAACAATACTAAAGGTGAGCGATATTTATAGTTTAAAAACGAAATATTACACTCTTTATTTACTGAAAAATTTATACGATTTATACCACTTAAGACCCGAAGAATTTTAATTTAATTTTTTTTGTATACCGTTGGACTTGTCATAGAAGAATTAAACGAACAGTAAAGTTGTTTAGACTTTGTGCTTGTGCTGAAAATCTCTGAAAGTCCTTGGTTATTGTTTTTCAAATAAATGTTTAATTTTTCTCTACTTAATTTTGGTGGCAATTTTTATTATTTCAGTATTCCATGATATATTATTATCGTGATATATTTATTAAATAATATTTCAGGATATTGCACTCGAATATGAAATAATACTTCATCATAATATTTCTAAAAATTACCCAAATAAAGGTAAAAATTAGTAAAAGGGTATGAAAAGGAACTTCGTCGTATGTTGCTTGCGTCGTTTTATTCCGTAAAGATTATTATCAAACAAAGTACGCTGGTTGTGTGTATTTTTTGCTATATTAGATTTACTACTGTATTGTAAACCTCTTTCTACTAGTCGAGTCTGTGAGTCGGATACACTCAAAAGGCGTAAAATGTTAGGCGATGTTGCCGCTGCTGCGTTTTTGTAAAACTTCGAGCACGTTTGTTGAATCACGCACAGACGGTTTTATAATAATAATAACGCATACACTCAACATAGCCCCGCACTAGAGAAACCCTGTGTCGCGGGTGCCATGGACACACATAAACAACCACAAATTACATCCAAACTCACGAGATAAATAAATCGCACCCCTCATGGAAGAATGGCATAAGCGGCATTGGCATACGTCAAACGTGTTTATTGCTCCATTAGATACAGAAAAAATATTCCCCACATTTTCTCCAAATGGAGGTTAGATACAGAAAAACATCAATTGGAGAGGATGTAGGATACATTTTTGTAATAAATAAATATTGTACATATACAAATCAAAACAATTAACGAAACTAATAAATAACTGAATTAAACTAACAATGTCAAGTGTAGGTACCTACTTTATACAGGAAATGTCAATATGGATTCTTAATAACTTATAAATGTAAATTAAAGTATACGGTGAATGTCAAATTCATTAATAAATATAATACTTTAATTAATTGTTTGTATAGTACTTTGAATGTACTCTGTTACTAAGTAAAGGGACTTTTCCAAGAAAAGGTTCTTCAGTTTGCGCTTGAACGTTTCTTCACAACATTATTTTTTTAGTTCGGCAGGTAGGTGCTCGTAGTAGGTCGATCATATAACCCGCGGGTGGTAACCCAGAGTGTGGGGCAGCAGTAACAGCATCTTGAAGAACCCACTCAAAGGACGAAACCATTATTAATTATTAACTACTAATTTAAGCTGAGTTACTAATACAGCTGTGGACCTAATATGATGTCTGAAATAGAAATAAATTAAACTGTATACTCTGCTACATCTTTCAGGCGAAGGCGCATGTTGTAACAGTATTGCGACGAACGGTGCTGTGAAGTCATGCAAGAGCAACCGCTGGATGGGGCGATGCCTTCTTAGGGAGGCCAAGGAGAAGGCGCTCAAGTACAGCAAGGAGAAGCACGATAGGCACGACAAGAAAGACGTGAGTTTATTATCATTTCAGAAATTCTTTACATCTGCTACACATCTTTTTAAAACTAGAGCTCCGTGTGAAAGAGTTCGTCTAGGGAAGTGCTGCCATCTTATCTATTTCTGTCGGCAAGCACTAATGTGAGCATTACTGCGTTCCAGTTTGCAAGGACTAGTATGCTGGTGAAATTACAGGCATATGGGACTTGTCAAATTATGTCTCAGGGTGACGGGCATAGTGGCAGTGCTCACGACAATCGTCTGGTATCATTAAGCCCATCGCTTCGATTGACTCTTGCTTCGTCATTTTCTTAAGTCCGTTCAAGGTTCTTTCTAGGCCACTGTTCAGCTCGTGTTATTATTTTCGATCGATTGATTAAATCGCAAGGATATGCTGTCACTGCCAGTGACGTATACGAAAGTTGCTACGTACCTGTAGTTTTACCAGAACCTTTAACATACAAACCAAAACGCAGAAATGTCAACATTACGGCAGTAATAGGTGACAGTACCCCCTGAACGGCTTTCACAAGGAACTCTACTGCTACTAAAATAATGTTTTCTGACTACATCTGCTACTAGTGTTGCGGATCTTGATCGTTCAACAACTTTGTAACTATTGATTGCGAACATTTTTTTCGCTGTGATAAGCATTTTATTTCCGACCTCACGTAGCTTTCTTGACCTTCCCGATAAGCAGGTTTCCTCACGATGATATTGTTATCTAACCTGTATATTATTCCAAATAAAGACATACCGTGCCGTGATTTTATCGCAATATTTTTCTTAAGTACGATTCACACGTGCGTCAACAGGTTAATTCCTTATTTTACAATAGGATTTCTTTAATTGTTATATATCTGCGCTTCCAGGTAGCAGGCTACCTGAACCTGATGGCGAACTCGATCGACAACTTTACGCACGGCCTCGCAGTGGGCGGATCTTTCTTGGTTGGATTTAGGGTTGGTCTGCTCACCACATTCGCTATACTCGGTAAGTCGACTTTTGTAAATTTTATCCGACGTCTAAGCTCTAATGGCCACTTTCGGTAGCTATCTAAACTATTCTTTCGATCAGGTTCTTAATGAAGTAGTCATGCAATATTAGATTGCTATGTTTCGGCTTTCCTTTAATCTTGTCATGGGCCATTATCTCTGTCCACCTACATAATTCTTTCCATCTGCTTCTAATGGGTAATAAGTAATTTGGAACTGATGAAAAGAGTGCAGGCCATAGGTCAAAGAAAACGATTTGACATTTATAAAGACATTTTGGCTGTTATTATCATAAAGAGCCAAGTTCTAAAATCTAAGAGAGATAATTTTCTCTGCAATGCCTACCTGGATAGGTACGACCGCTCTATACGTATATTTCTACAGCAAAGCAGCGCTGCTTCTTTCCGCTTTAAAGGGATCACTGGCAGAGTAGATGTCTTCCACAAAATCTTACGACTCATGTAAAATCTTACGTCTCGTTGGCGAAATGTTTATAGAAGTGTCCTTATACATAGAAGGCGGTAACAACTAAGTTCTGCCGAACATGGTACCTACCAAGAGCTTAAACCAATAAAATATTTATGTATATACAGGTGTAATCGTTAAGTGTGCCAGGCGATTATTCCGTAATACCTATAAGGGAATCAAAAACATTTAAACTGATATCCAAAGTACTGTAATAACTAAAACGACATCAATAACTTTTTTTTACAAAACTAGAAAAATCCAAAACAACAATAAGTTACAGCTAACGAAACTGTTATAAATTAAGTTATAAACCTATCTTTTAATTGAGTGAAAACAAGTGATGTTTATTTTTAAATAAGTACAAAATTTTGTATTCAAAACAGTTAGTTGTTCGAAAGCCTCTAGTTAGTTTGTTTCGATACTTTAATGTTGGGTGGTTTCAATCCGTTGTGTCTAAACCGACAAGTAGTGCCACGAAGTTTTTGTATACATATTTGGTTAGGTAGTACTTTGATTTTTCTGTTTGTACTTTTTTTCCGTATTCTTTTTGTAATGGGGCTGACATGTTCGATAATGGTCAAAACTCCTAAAGAAATAGAGTTAAAAAATGGTTGTACATAAACAAAACAATATTACCCTATTGAATAATTTCATATTATTTCAGTACATGAAATACCTCATGAGGTGGGCGATTTTGCTATATTGCTGAAAAGTGGATTCTCTCGGTGGGAGGCGGCAAAGGCACAAATGGTAAGTTTTAAATTTTCTATATTGCATAATTCGTCCCTCACAACATAATCATGAAAATTTAATTTGTTTTGTAATGATGTAATTTACTTTTGTCACAATTGTTAGTTACGTGCATTAACGTTTTTAAGTACGATATAACATCGTATAACAACAATTCTTATATCTCGTGGTCCTATAAAAATTATTTGAATGCCATAAGACTCAATAATTTGTTGTCACAGAAAATAAACAAAAAATATTTATTATTATAAAGTTGGTATTTGTTAGAAAAATTAATCTTTACAATTTTAGGCGACAGCGTCAGCAGGTCTGATCGGCGCCATGACGGCTGTCATATTCAGTGGGGCGAGAAATGCTATTGGTAAGTCACCTTTGACATTACTTATCGACAAACGTACATTATAGACCAGGGGCACGACTTGTTCATTCTGTCACTTGGTGTCATAAAAAAAGTACACTCAGCGACAGAGACGACAAACTGGGTGCAAATTTATGCACTATGTAATTGGAAGTTGAAGTTAATCGTATTTCAATGGCGTAAATGCAGGTTCAGATTAATTTATTTCACAAATATAACAATACAGTATAAATTGCATTACATGTCAAAGGCACTACATGAGATCATCAGACAAAAATGAAAATTATAAGAAAAATTCACAATAATTAGTAAAATAAATAAATAAATAAAATATTCACAAATAAATTAACAATTCATTATGTAATATTGTTGTCATTAAATTACATATCAAATATCATTCTCCATCAAGGATCGTCATAAGTTGATAACAATTATACAAGAGTATGTCAATGTGGTAAAAATATACTCAATATCGTTACAATTTTTAGTCCAATTCATTTACAGAATATAAAGGATTTTTCAATAAAAGGTCTTTCAGCCGGCGCCTAAATGTTTCGTCAGACGGTTCAAGTCTGAGAGTAGCGGGTAAACGCTCATAGTAAGTAGGTCCGATGACACGCGGGTTTTTTTCTATAAGTTCTCAAATGACCGGCCATTATATATATTTGCTGTTATTCCATAAAAATACATTATCTTAGTACCGTAATATTTCTATTTTTCTTTCAGAAGCGAAAACTTCCTGGATAGTGCCATTCACGGCTGGCGGCTTCCTGCATATTGCTTTAGTGACCGTGCTACCAGACCTACTCAGAGAAGAAGACAACTGTCAATCCTTAAAACACTTAGCTGCTCTCATTGCCGGCATAGTTGTCATGGCTCTACTTACACATTATTGTGGCTAAACAAAATGTGTACTAGTAAAAATGTGTAAAGTATAACTTCTAAAGTGAACTTTCATTCAAGTGCTATAATGAACTCTAGTGACACTATCTGTATTGTATTACTTTACCTACTCATATCACTGGTACAGTCGTCAACGCTCCACTAATAACACGTAAGTCATAGAAATTTTAAAAAATGTGTGTAATTTTAAAGAGGATCTTTGAGTGCTATTGTGACATTACTACGAGAAGAACATACCTGGATATCCTTAAAATATTTTGTTAACTGGTGTCACGCCTCCACTTTACTTGTGATTAAAAAGTATGTTAAGGTATAATATGAACTCGCCTTTTCGTGCCAAATTAGACCAAAGTGGCATTATCAACCTACCTAAATCTTAAAGCTTACAAATCGAACTAGATATAGTTTTAAGTTACTTAAAATAACGTGAACATGCTAAATGGGACAGATAGCTGCAATCTACGAACTTTTTTCGCGGTTATTTACTCGCAACTTCGAATTGCTCTAATAGTATATAATATTGTGTATAAACATTGTTAAAATCTAAAGTGAACTTGCTTTTATGTACTGGATGCTAGTGTTTAAATGATAAAGTGTTATATTGTAGCTGTAAATTTATTGTGTAAATAGAAAAAAACTACAAATTAATTATAACTATATGTACATATAATATTATTCCTTGTTATTCCTTCAGATTCGATGGGATTATTGTCAATGAGATTCACCCTTATTGTAACTTACGTACACATAGTAATGTAAAGGTCCGACTACATCGGTCCTTTACCGGTCGGTTGTCTTAAGTCGGCCTCAGATTACTTCATAGTCCAACAGAGACTGAGGAGCCGGAAAATTTTCGTCAAATGTGTTGGATCCTCTGAGTATTGTACTAGCTCAAATTAGGTGCAATCTTTGGCGCGAAAGAGTATCATCTACATTTATCCCGCTTTCTGAGAGCATTCCTCCTGGACACGAATTGCTTTCGCCGAGTCTGTAAATAGGCTTCGGACCCAGGTTGGTCGGAGTAAGGACAATTTGTTCAGGTAGGGATTTTTAGATAGTTCTAACCTGGATTATTTGTACGATGGTCACATCGTGCCTTGCGTGCCCACCTACACGCTAGAGAATTTAATGGCGGCTACTACTACACAATAGTTGTGGGTTCGATATCGATTCGATAATAAGAAGTTGCCTTCACCCTTTAGCACCAATGGACGTAATTTACAATTTTGCCGAAATAAAAGTATTTACGTAGTTTGATTCAGATTTCACCTTCCGTGTTGTGGTGCAAATAAATAATTTTCGTCATTATTGGGAGGTACGCTTGTGTTTATGCCGCTAGGTGGCGCATGGCATCTGGTGCTGTTAGGATGTCAACCTCCATAACGTCGTCTTAGAGTGAATACTTAGGGCATCTTCAAATTAGATGCTTGAAGCGATGCAGTGACGCGATAGTGGCGGGGCTGGCCGCGCTAATAATATATTCATAATAATACTAATATTCATACACACTTGTGTTGTGATACACACGCACGCCGCTTTTGAAGGCGCCCTTCGTATATGACTTCTATGTCATTTTTCAGGACGCTAAATGTGATATAAAGCATAGTAAAAAGTTTGTAGTTTGTTTTGTTGTAGTTTGCATTTTAATTAGTTAAATTATATCTTGTGTCTTTGAGATGTTAGATTACTTTAATATTATAAAATCCGTTAAAACAAAGTAGGTAAAAATGTTGACGTCCTCGGTGGCCCAAAGGTTTGCGCTGTGAGCGCTGGATGCGGTGGTTCCAGGTTCGATTCGCTGTAGGACCAATTTGGGTAATGTAACTTTCCTAAATTGGTTCTGGTCCGGGTAGTGCCCTGAGTGAATTCCGTTGCTCTGGTACTTGGTACTTGGTGCAACGGGCTGATATCCGCAACTCGACGACAAAGCGCCTATTTTGCGTGTGGTGGGTGCAGGGTCCTACTCGTGCCACCCAAGCTCCTCCAGGAATCTCAGCAGCCTCCTTGGTTTGCTGAAGACTTCGGGGAGCGACCTTGGCACTCCAAGGTATTTTGCCCTGTAGTTGGCCACGCCGGAGCACTGAAGTAGGATGTGCGCAGCCGTTTCCTCCCCCTCCATGCACGCTCTGCATAGAGGGCTGTCTGTGATACCTAAATTAAAAAGGTGTTTATTGTATGGACCATGACCCGTTAGGGCGGCAGTTAGAGTGCGAAGCTCTTGCCTTTTAAGTTTAATTAGTATTCGAGATAGACTGGCATTGAGCGTTGGGAGTGCTTCCCTCGCCTGTCTACAAACCGTAAAGGTGGTCCATGTATTATTATGTGAAGATTTTATACCTTTGTGTATAGTTGTTCTGGACCATTGGCAGGGGAGGGACACTATCGGTTCTGGTCCTACAGAGTCCGTCTCCGACCCTTTCCTGGCTAGTTCATCTGCTGCGTCATTGCCACGTGAGCCGCTGTGTCCTTTAATCCACTGAAGAGTTACGTGGTTTTGTATACATACCTCCACGAGTGCTTGATGGCATTCAAAATGAGCCCTGAGTTTATGTCATAGCTATTCAGTGCTTGAAGTACTGACATACTGTTGCTCTGGTAATTATTCCCTTGTTTCAAACCAGTCAGAGGTGGTTATAGTTGGCTAACTGAGATTTTCACTCTAAGGCGACGACCGACACATTGTACTTTTATCAAAATTATACCTCTGCTAACAAATATGTATGCAATTCCATGTCAATATAAAGGAGTCAACCTTTTCCTGCCGAAATAAAAAGACAATCAGGCGGCAGGTGATTATGTCACGATAACACATTGTATCACCTCATAAACAAGGCCTTTTGCAGCATACATATAGCCATTGTCAACGTGGTGTTGCCAATTAATAAATGTATCATGTATTTATTCAGTATTTTATTTTTCACTTAGTTAATTGTTGTTGCTAGTAAAATTAAGAAATTATCTTGATAGGAATTTTGTATTATGAGGATTCCTAACGTTGACATAACGCTACATGCACAGTGCACAAGCAACACCTAATACTATATCAGTTAGGTTGTAATATTAAAGGTACCTACAGATATGCTCGATTTTTTGATGGTCGACACATATGCATAGACAAAATCATGACAAAATTAAGTAATTGTGTATATAACAGACCATCGACAACGTATTTTTTGACGATCGATACTGTGGAATTTAAATTAGGCGTATATGCAAATACAAATTTGTTCGATTTTAACCTTGATATTTATCGATTGCTAACAGGTGATCACGGTCAAGAATCGAGCAAATCTGTAGACATCTTAACCCGTTCAGTAACGGCGTTTATCGTGCTTTCCGTGGAATTGCCGCTTACTGCTTTTCCATAGAGAAGTATCAACGTGTTCAAAAAATTTAGTGATTTACATACATTGAACATTTCATATTGAATCAATATAAACATTACGGCACAAAGAAAAGTAATTACATTTTTGTGTGCGGTACTATTTATAATAAGTACAGTCCATTAAATGGTTGAACCGGGTATTCACTAGGCCACAATTTGTTGAGCACAATAATGTAGGGGTCGGGTTAACAACATATCCATCAGGTAATGTGGCACGACAATTCGCAATGTTACCAGATGAGGCGCATTACGTGTTGCTCAATAAAATTTACGCATTTCGCACCTTCAGAATAAAAATTGTAATTAAAAAAATTAAGAAAATAAAGTTTATAAAAGTTAATACCTAATGCAGAACGACTTTAAAAATAATTGTTTATAAGGTTGTTATTTTCTAGGACTAATAAGGCCACTGCCTTTACTATTACAAGAGTAATAAAATAACGTGAAAATGTCACAACTTCAAAACTTTTTTTGCGTACCCCCAAAAAGTTGAAATTTTGTGTTGTGTCATTTAATTGTAAAGGTGCGGCTTAATGCGTTATACTACGTTATAATTTAGATACCTTGTAAAAATTATCAAAGCCAAGTTTGAGTTATCCAACTTAGTTTAAATAGAGTTTTTAATGACCTTTAAAAATGTACAATAACATTCTTGAATAACAAATTTATTAAAAAAATACAGAACTAAAAAGTATTTAAGTGTGTAGGTACTTATCTAGAATTTCTTAATAGACTTATATTATGCTTTGAGTGTATGCGCTAATGCCCTTGAATTCATAAATATATAATGCCCTTTTTATCTAGAAAAAAAGCCATTCGTGCACGTGCTGTCACGTGTCATCTAATGTAGCTATATAGTTGAGAAATTAATGTCTATTTTGCCTTTCACTCATATCATGTATATTTTTAAATTTAATTTTCTTTAATCGATTTTATTATAGGAAATATTGAAATTATAAAATACTTTTCAATGCTAATTATTTTGGGACTATTCCCAAATGTTGTATGGTCAAAAATTTATATACAATTAGACAAACATTTATGGATACGTTCAGGCGACTGTACAAAATATATATTTACATTCAGCATCTGCAAACCAAAAAACAACATCCAAAAGTGCCATATCCCATGTATCCAATTGTATTATAAGAAATAATCAGTATGTTTATATAAAATATACATGTAATTAGAATAAAAAAAGTCCGATTATATTTTAGTTAATTCGTCGTTATACATATAAATTTTGTCGTGTTTTCTTCTATAGGAAAACGCTAAAAAAACATATTACGTGGAATAATCTGTAACAAAGTAACATGGTATTTATAAGAAATATTCGTTGTTGAAATTTCAATTACATTTTTTTATAGTCGATTTTTTGTGAAATCATAATTAAATTATATCGTTTTTCGCGGCGATATTTGAGGCACACAATTATGGCAATATAAAATACTCGCATATTTATCGTAAATATGATACATTACTCACAAGAACTAAATACAGGGACAAACAAAAGACAGGGTGAAAGAGGCGGCCTTATACTGGATGGCAACCTCTACAATGCAACCCTGGGATGATAGAATAAAGTTAAAAATGATTACAAGCAGTGGTGCAGTAAAATCAATAAATACAAACCTAAAGCTAACATTACACATCCAGAAATAAAATACTTATTAAATACCATATCTGTAATAATAATGTCCAGTCTTCAATAAAAACTAAAACAACAATTAAAAACCAACAAAACTTACTGTACTTACATCGCTAACTGCCTCCGTGGTCGAACGGTTACCATACCGGACCGCCACGCAGAGGTCACAGGTTCGATTGCCGGGCCGGGAGAAATATTTGTATGGCCTACATTTAATTTTCTCGTGACTTTGGGTGTAATTCGTGGTTATCTATGTGTGTGTCCATGGCACACATAGGGTTTCCCTAACGCGGGGTTGTGTTGGGTGCGTGCGTTATTATAATTCAATTAATAATTCAATATTCACCAGATAATCACACTAATTAGTTCCATATCTCGAACTACACTGATTCCTGGTACTGTGAGTACCAAAGCAAAGAAATTCACTCCAAATCAGAGCAAATACAGAACATTCGAAAGAAAATAGATAATAAAAAAATAGGGGTACAGTGTACACGTAAATACATATATTTTATTATTATTATTATTATTATTAAAATCGAAACTGTAAAATCAGTCTTATCCTTCGTCGATTAAAATAAATAATAATAATGGTTCACACTTTGAAGTTCGAAATACATATTTATTATTGGTTTTTGTAATAATACTTAGTACAAAACTCCACTTATTATTGTGATACGTTTGTTTATAATATTGTTTTTATGTAAAAATCTCTTATGTTTACGTGATATACGATGTAATAAAAGAACGCATACATAAGGGACTCCGTTACTTTTTAAGTGATATTAACCCGCCGGTTAGCCGCGTAAGGAAGAAGCTTGCAGTACAAACCGAAGTTTAAAGGGCAACACTTTTTAATGTTTAACAGATACGAGTAATTAGTACAAACAGCGAATTAAACGGCAGCACAGCCTTAACGGCAAAATATCAGTGCCACAAGGTTCTTTCGCGTTACGCGGTTAGCTTGCTAGTCATTTGTTTTCATTATTAGTTAACTTGTTAAATATCATCATGTTATTTTTATTTATCTACAGTGGAATACAGATTTGGGTTACCGGGGGAGCGACTATCTTAATTTCTTTGCCACCCATGGTCGGTCTAATTAAATTCCTTGCTACTTACGACAATCTAATTAAATTCTTTGCCTCCTATGGACGGTCTAGTTAAATTCTTTGCCACTTATCGATAATCTAATTAAACTTTGTCGGTGACGGAAGGTGTAAGTGTATGAGTTCCATATTAGATACGCTAACTATGGTAATATCTAGTCTCACATTTTTCCAACCTGCCTATTGCAGAAGATCCTGGTAGCTTTATCTGTTTTCATTGTATAAATCGTCGGGATTTTTATTAGCTCCTCTTCCATTTACAATATTTAGGCGTTTTTTCTATGTTGTGCACCTATGGCTATGGCTAATAATTCGTCAAGCTCTAAAGTTCTTAGTAACTTGTTCTTCCCGTCACCTAGTATGATTAAAAAAAACTTATATAACTCCACTACATCAAAAAGTTTCGGTGATGTAGTTGAACTAAATCTATAATTTATATTCTAATGAAAATCATGACTTAAAGAATTCATAGTTAAATAATTTTGAAAATGATTCGGAATAATCTGAGATCACCTCAAAAGGTGTCTTTTACGATATTATTGTACTAATTATGTTGTAATTTCAAATCTATATTTGATAACAAACTTAATTGATTATTGCATTTGATTAAACTTATTTAAGGTGCAAAACTTAAGTTGGAATTAATGTATTTTTTCAAATTGTACCGTAAAAAAAAATGCAAAATTTTCAGTAGTGTTAAATTAATGTAATCGCCATAGAATTAGTAATATTGTACAGTTCATGTGAGTGCCCTGCGTGAACCTAGACTGCCAAGGGCTCGGCAAATCAATTTGAAGCGGTCTTAGCTTTGAATTGTTGTATTAGCCAGCCTAATACGAGGCAGCCCGCGCTCTTCACACAGCGGACTCCCTAAGTCTTAGCGTTAATTACTTATTGATGTGTAAATATAATGTTAAACTTATATCAGCAACAAAAAAGCACGCTTTTTCTGCACTCATTACGAGCGGTGTAATTAATTTTCCTAAACACAATATACATAAAATGTAGTTTTGTAGCTTTTTTGTTTGCTGCAGCTGCACAATTGTTTTAAAATTTTACTTGAACGTCGTAGTTTTTTCATTTTTAAGTACATAGCGACATTTTCTTTTCATTTGGAAATATTCTTATATCTAAATGTCAATAAAGTGTGGGAAAACTTACTTTTTTCATGCTCGGAAAGGAATTCTCATAGCAAGTTGCTGGATAGAAACATCACGTAAAAAATCGTGAAATAAAAAATGTCACTATGTATAAAAAATAAAGACGGCTATGTTTATACCTACTAAATAATAACAAAAAGAAGCTAGTGATATAAATATTATTGTGATAATAAAGGCCATTTATAAGTATTCTATTAGCGATATGAAGCAGTCGCTGAACGACGGCTCATTTTCATTATTATTTTCGAAAATGTTTAAGTCAATAAAAATATTTAGTTAGTTACATTTATTGTCTTTTATTTCAAAGGCCTTCAAATTTAATTTTTATATTACACACGTATCCAGAAGTAGAATCCATATACCTACGGATCAATTCAGTAGGCTCAATTTACGTCGTCAATTAAGCCTCAATTTCGCCTGGTTGCGCGTAAAAGGCGAGGCGCAATGTTTCGAGAAAGCCCTAGCATTCGCGAGAATCCTTGTGTTGCCTTGAGGCAACAGTAGGTGTTCAGTTGTTCAGTCTAGACAAGGATGACGGACTAGGATATTGTTGTTATTTTCCATATTTGTGAAGCAAAAAAATAAAAGGAAGAACAGAAACAAGAAATTTTTGAATTCATGACTTGTAGAAGAAACAAACATTTTGGAGACAACGTAACACATTTTGCAAAGATTCAGATCAGAAGTCTCCACCTATTTTTTAAAATTTCTATAAAATGGACTATTATAAATTTCAAAGTTGACAATACGTCCACATATTTCAAAATACGTCCATTATTTCGTTGACGCTCAATGTCGAATTCAAGGCGGCCGCCTTTGCGCCGCTTCCCGTGAATGAGAATGCGCGAGAATCCTCCGGAAGACGCGCGTCCTGTTTTTGGCTCATATCTAGTTTGTACGTTGCACAATGACAATAGTAATTTGTTATGCAAATCTGCAAACTTGTTGTTTGACGCGAGTACTTGTGTAAAACTTGAGCATGCGAAGTTCACTCGTGGTTCAAAAATAGAATCCTGAACGTAGCGAGGGTTTCAAGGGGCGAGACGCATAACAACTTTCCTGCCGAGCGAACAGACAACTTCACCGCACTATAGCGAGGAAAATGGTAGATGAAAGAAAAACAGTTGAACTATAACAAATCAGTTTTAATAAACAAAATTAGTTATCGTTGTGAATTTAATGTCAACAATAATAAGAATAAAATATACCAACGGATTTATTTTACATAAATAATATATTGCGTAGTAGTATGTAGTAATATGCACGTGTCATGTTTTTTTTTTTCATCGAAAGAAAAAGTTCGGTGCACCACAGTCCATTGTCAAGCGAAATTTAAACACCTGTTTTGTGCTAGCGTGGAAAAAACACTTTTGCACGCATATTTCTGAGATGAGAAAGAAAGCCTTTCCGAGCTAGAGAGATGAAAAAATTTGACATGTTAAAAATAGGAAGTTGATAGTGGTGCCTTTAGTAATTGGCCTGATTATCTGGCAAATAATATTATTTTATTTTTACAGAGAAGCAGACCAAATACAATTAATTACCTGGGGTATTTATTATATGACGCAAAAATATTGCACATGATGCTGTAATAAAAAAAAATTGCGCAGTATTCTCTATGCACACATAATATATTTAACTGCCTCCGTGGCCGAACGGTTACCATGCCGGACTGCCACGCAGAGGTCCCAGGTTCGATTCCCGGGCCGGGAGAAATGTTTGTATGCCTTACATTCATTTCTCTCGTGAGTTTGGGTGTAATTTGTGGTTGTCTATGTGTGTGTCCATGGCACCCGCGACACAGGGTTTCCCTAGTGCGGGGCTATGTAGAGTGTGTGTGTTATATATTTATTTATTTATTTATTTATTTATATATCCACTGTAATTGACAGTACCAGAGTAATGAAATCAATTCTGACGAAACTAATTGCGCAGTCATTCTCTATGCACATATAATGTAGATCCACTGGAATTGACAGTACCAGAGTAATGAAATCAATTCTGACGAAACTCCTCAATACTCCTGAACAAAATAATTTTTTAATTAAATTTTTTCCAAAAGTAGTTTAGTATGCAATGAAACAAAAACATTTTTGATTTGCATTTATTTCTCAATATAACAAGAAGATATGGCTATGATACAATGAGAGTACATTATAATACAATTCTTTTAAATTTATAAAGACCTTAATTTTTAAAACTAGTAACGTATAGCACAATTCTCGTGTATGAAAGAAAAATCTTGAAAGTTTTGTTCTATAGACAATACGTCTCAGTTTAAAAATATCTACATAGCTATATTACGAGTTTAGTATGGCTCTGAAATTCTTTTAAATTTAGCAATTTGCACCTTTCAATCCTACTCGATACGATACTGAATTTGTTGGATAATTGTCTGAATGTTCACATTAATCCTGATAATATATATGATAAGAAACTTTGAACAGCTCGACATCCTACATCAGATGCAAAAAATTCATCTCATAAAACTTTAGTACTATGTTATTGTTATTATTTTTTTAGATTACTTTCTATGTTTATTCTGTGGTCTGTGGTTTATTCTCTCTAGTGTTGGGTCATGGAAAAAATCCCATTTTGAAAAAACATGTTTTTCAGAAAATTAAATATTTCTCCGGATATTTTTCCAATATTTTTCCTTTAAAGTTTCATGATTTCTAGTTGCGTAGTAGAAAAAATACTCTTGATTGGCAACTATTTGGGATGAAAGAGTAAAAATCCTCATTCGCAACTGGTTGCGAAAGCGTCCGCAGGGAAATTTCCACATTTGACGTTGACACCGACCTGTCAAAACTTGAAGTTACTGAACAAAAACCATGGAGCCAATAAAGTTTTTTTCGCCGTTGTGAAATAATTTTAAATCTCGTTTTTCTTCAGGTGGCTTTTAGCTATACAAGATATTTCTAAACGTAGAAAATAATATGAGCCTTCGAAATTATATTTTTCCAATTTTCCACTATTTGAAATTTTACGGAAAATTACCCAACAGTAATTCTCTCTATTATTTTGACTTAAGGACTTGAATCCATAGTTATTATCTTATGGCACCGTGTCAAAATAACGTGTAAAGCGATTCAGACACAGGTAATATTATTCCTATGATGACGTACACGAAAGTGTACACTATGATGAAAATATCGTATTCAAATTTAGCGCTGTGTATTCTATACGATGTATCTAAAAACATTTTAACTAATATTATAAATGCGAAATTAACTAAACCGCTAAATCAAAAGTGATTAATTTTTACACATAGGTAGATGAGAGAGACATTTCCTTAGAGAATGAATTTAGGCTACTTTCTGTCACAAAAATAAATCCTGGTTGCGATATTCATAGAAAACTGAGAGCATACTTGCTTGGGATTGAAGCATTGAATTGTATTTAGACATTTTGAGTTTAGCGCTTTGCCCGTTGCAGCTTGCTGGGTTTTAGTAGGAGGATAATCATGAAAACATCAACTAAATGAATTATTATTGCTGTGATCACTAAACCATAGACTTATAAATTCTAGTCAATGGTACAAATATAAATAGGCGAAGTCAGTATACCTATAGGGAACGCTTCGGATCGAAAGGTGTAGAAAACTCTGTAGGAAAAGCCAACTAGCTTTAAGTTTATACAGCATTAAATTCAAACTGGGCAATTACTTGGCTAATGACATTATCAATTCCTTAAGTTTTAAGTTTTAGATTTCAAAGACATTTTCATAAATTTGTACAGCTTGATATAATAAAATTTATTTTAATAACTACAAGGAATGAACACTTTTAAAAATTACTACATGATTAAAGTAGTGAAGCCACTACATGGTCTTGTACATTAATAAAGAAGTTTAACAATATAAATATCATGCGAGTGTTGTGGGTAGCGACTAACGTGATAAGTAGATACGATCGTCAAAACCCTTTTCCCTAGACTCTGGCCAATTCCCCTTTCTCCAGGGAGTAGGGTCTATTATTTAATAAATGCATAAAATTATCATCATTAACAATATATTTTATACAAATACTCCCAAAATAAAAGAGATTCGGAGCGAAATAAAATGTTACTCATCAAAAGAAATGTCTTTCAACAATTTCTTTGCACTAATATCTAAAGACTTCCCGGCACGGTATAGTTACTATAATAAAAAATATATAACAATACCATAAATCTGGTGTCCCTAGGAAATTTCCTGTAATTTACTTTTTTATTTAACTTTTTGGGAACTCCTCGTGAAGCATCCAGAATGTTGGCCGCTAAACCATTAAAGTCGCGTATCATTTACTGCCGGATTAAAAAAAAAAATTATATTTACTAAGCTAGATAATCGTTTCGTAGCAGTAGAACTCCTAGTGAAAGAGTTTATCCAGGGAAGTACTGCCACCTTATCTATTTCTATCGCCAAGCAGTAACGTGAGCATTACTTCGATTGTGAAGGGTAAGGCTATTGGTGAAATTACAGGCACATGGGACTTGTCAACTTATGTCTCAGGGTGTCGGACGCAGTGGCAGTGCCCCTCATATCTTTGTGATTTAAAGCTCAGAGTGGCATTGCAACTGTTAGGGCCTTGTTCGTCCCGTCACTTAGTATTACATAAAAAATTAAATCTAGAGTTTCTTAAATTATGTGTAATTTGCTCTGGCAAGTCAAAGCCTGGACTGTGGACAAATGTAAGCTTCTATTTAAAATAGCCTTATTGTATACAGATCTATCATGGAATCTAAATACACCTTCAGATATTTATAGTCTGCCTTTTTTGAAGATGGAGTAAAATGTCAGTTAATTGCGCAAAAGTGTTGCCCGTTTGCAAGAAGCTACTGATTGCAGTCGATCAATATTCTATCGGCTATAGACTGAATGTTGATTAGGCTTATGCAATAAGTAGAGAACTAGTTTTATTTGAATCATCATCCGCCCATTAACCGTCCAACTGCTGGGCACAGGTTCATTTGGATCGTCAATTTTTGTAAATTACTACATAACTACTAGAAGTGTTTATTAAAAATACAAAGACATTTTTTAAAGTTTTTAATTTAAATTCAATATAGATAATCAAATTCCCCTGTGCTTATTAAACTGTACATAAACAAAATTTGATTTCGATACTGATATGCCAACGTCTAAATAGAAATAAAGAAGACAATAACGCAATTAGTAATAATTAGAACGTCGCGTCGTAACATTCACAATTCAAATATTTTGGCAAAATTTTATCGTCTTTCACAATTTATCGATAAAACTGTCGACAATAACTACATGACTATTTAATTTTTTTTGAAAATTGGCAACCTTGCAAACTCATTTTATTACTTGTTCAAAATATCTTATTATATTGAGGGATCATTTGCTTTAATTAGTTTTAATTTGAAACACTTGACAGAGTGTTTAAAATTGCTACAAATATAATAATATATAAACGTTGAGAGATATAGAAGTAACTCACCGTGCCAGATGTAAATAAAAAGGTTCAACATGTATCCTACCATATATACAAGAGTATACAGTATTCACATGACGTACACCTTCTCGACGCGTTTCATACAGAATGTCTCCTTCGTTTTCGGGCAAATTATGGTTCCATGCTCCTTTACCATTTCTCTCAGAGCCTGTAATCGTAAAAGATGATGTTGGAACTGCAAATTCAACGTTGAAGAACATTGCATACTTCTACATTTCAGTATATCCCCCAAACATTTCAAGTCATAATTTGCTAGCTAACATTTTAAGTTTCTACCTGAACATTTCAGGTTTTTACTAAGACAATTAAGGTTTTTATCCAAAATATTTGAGATTTTTACTAAAACAATTTAAATAATAAGCAGAATATATATTATAATCTAAACAAATTACTACTTTATATATATGTTACCGTTTAGCTATCTAACGCGTTCGACAGGTAGTGCTCTTTTAATTTGTGCTTGAATGCCAGCAGGCAGTTTATTCCATATACGAGTTGCACTTACTGTGAATGAGTTGTGGAAGAATTTCGAGTTGGAATGGGGATATAATAGTGATTTAGTATCACAGGTACTTTTTGGGCGGGAACTGGGGGATAAGGGAGAAAAACGGGAACTCAGATAATAAGGAAGCTGGGGGTAATGTAGAATTTTGTAAAAGTGACAAAGAACGCGCATATCTCGGCGAAGTCGGATTGGTAGCCATTTCTACTTAGTCCGAAATTGAGACATGGTCATATTTACGTAAACCGAATATGAAACGGATTGCCAGATTTTGTTGGCGCTCCAGTTTGTTAAGCAGCTCCTCTGTAGCACCCAAATAATAAATATCGGCATAGTCGAGAAGAGGGAGTAGTAAAGACTGTGTAAGCATAACCTTTTATTCAATATTTACTAAAATTTTCACGTTTCTAACCATACATTTGAGACATATTTGCTAATATTTCATGTTTCTATCCAATTTAAGTTTTTAATAAAACAAGCCAGATCTTTACCCAAGAACTTCGGTTTCTACAAATATACACAGTGTAATCGTTTAGGATACCAGGCGTTTATTCCGAAAATAAAAGAGATACATTTAATATGACATTCGTAAAGTTTTGGTTTCGAACAACTGCTTTGAATACAAAGTTTTGTACTTATTTAAAAATAAACATCACCTTATTTTTTATTCAATTAAAATATATTTTGTTACTTTGTTTATAGCGGTTTCGTTATCTGTAGATTTAATGTAATCTTTTAAAGTAGGTCAATTAAAGCCTCTCTACGACAGTCGAATTAAATGTATGGTAGAGTTTATCATTAAAATTTTGGATATTCCTAGTTTTATTTTAAAAAAGCTATTGATGTCAATTTCCTCATTAGCTAACGTACTTTCGTAATCAGTTTAAAAGTTTGTACGTAGGTGTACTACGTAAGTTTGATTGGTATGTTAGAAAATGTTCTCTAGTTAATTATGACGTAATCAGAAGGAAGGTGAACAAAGTGAAAACGCAAAGGTTCGGTTCACGAAAGTTTCGCTTCTATTAAATTCACCGGTTACAGTACGTACTATATTTAACACATAAAACTAAAGTGCGCGAGTTAGTGTAAGGAAGAGCGGGGAGCGACTGACGATAGCCTGCTCGGAACTACAGAATGTGCTTACATGACAAAACTCCGTACAGGTTTTTGATATCTCTTATATACGGAATAATCGCCTGGGCACATTTAACGATTACACCATGTATAAATAATGCCTATTCACTGTCGACTTGAAAAACCCATGTTATAGTATTCAGACAATAAGTCTACAGGCGGGGAATTCAACTGCATAGACGTTCGCCATTTAAATAAAAATAAATTAAAAAATTGTTAGCCTGTATATAGGCCCAGTGATGGGCAAAGGCCTGTCTCAATGAGAGGGCTTGGGTTGTAGTTGCCACGGAACACATTATGCAATTGCTTTGCAGTGCAGGTTTCTTCACTATGTTTTACTTCACCGCAAATCTTCGTAAATTTCAAATTAAATTTCGCACATAAAAATCGAAAAAACTCAGAGGTGCACGCCCGGATTCGAATCCACGATCTTGCTTGAGAGGCGGACGTCAAACCATTAGTCTACCACAACATTTTAAATAATTTCTAAAACATGTTATGGTTCTCCCCTAACGTTTGGCGTGTCTTCATAATTTTGTTAAGTTAGCAAGTAGAATAGTTGTTACCTTCTCGCCATAAACTTGTCCGTTGGGCAACACCATCGGCTGGTTATGTTCGTCCAATGGGCGGCGCGAGATGCGACAGACGAGTCGCGAGTGGCTGCAATGCGCGTGCGGCAGGGTTTTGGCCAGGGAGTTGAGTGGGGGGGCGCAGGCCGGGCAGGCCGACACCTTTGTGCTTTCATTGTAGCACTGAGTGCGGGGACGTTAAAGAAATTGTTATTCTTATGAAGTGGCCGGAGTTTCCGACTGTTAAGCCACGATTATATCACGATGTATTACTATCATGATATTAAATTTTTTCTGTGAAATTACTCCACTACTTTGTTATTATCAATACCAACTTTGAACACTAAGAAAAATTCCTTCGATCCGGCTGGAATTGAACAAGCGCCTCCGGGCACGGTATGCCGAAGGCGCTGGTTCAGGGTCGAAGGATTTTTTCTTAATATACTTAGTATCTTTGTATTATACTAATAATTATTAACCGACACCAAAAAAGGAGTAAGTACTTTCCTAACCTTATGTTTTAGAGTTTCGCTTTATTTCCTTTATGAATTTTTATTCAATTTTATATTTGTTAATAAACATATTATATATATTTTGTAGCAGTGGTAACTTCACAGAACACTCACAACTTCAAATAAAATAATGTTGCGTAGAGTGGATATTACCTCAGCTCGAATTAAAATTTTTCCCATACAAATACGTTTCATTTTGCTTGGGTCGCGCTGGACCACAGGGACACTGGCTTTATTTCAGAATTTATTTTTTATAAACGAAATTAAAGCCATTTGAAAAATGTGTATCGTATACTACACGTGTTCTATTTAGTTCAGTTGATATTTAAAAAAAAAAATCATTGGAATATGTAAAGTACCTATTGAATACAGAGGTTTTCTTGTAAAATGCCAAAGTAAGTTTGTGTTTTATTTTATATCATGATAATTTTTAGGAATCGGTTTTTTCACACTGTACACTAATCAGTCAGTGTATATCCCCAATTTTACTACATGTTTTATCCAAAGTGATTTGATTCAACACTTTCACTGTTAAGCGGAATCAACCGAAGCCACTTGAGGTTATATCGATTCTTAAATCAACTTTCTCTAGTTCAAATTATACTATAAATCCATCGTAAATACAAATGTAACCCTGTATCTGCAATTGGCGGTCGTCAACTTTTTTGTGGCTGGTTCAGGACTGTATGGAAGTTGAGCATTGTTCTTTGGAAAGGAAAAAAAATACTTTACGTTGTTCGGAAAAATATTACAAGGTATTCCAGCTAACCTGTTACCCCCTTAAATATACTTTTATTATATAACGAAGTAGCATTTTTTTCTATGTAATGAATAAATCAGTTTACAAACAAATAAAACAATATCACACGTAAAATATAAGTATGCACAAATGTAATATTGCAAAGGATATGGTGTGTTGAGAGCCTGCAGGCCGAGTTGCAGCGCGGCAGGCAGCGCAGGCATACGGGCGGGGTGCAGCAGCCGCGCCGCTTCCCAGCGGAACTGCTCCACCAGGGCCGTCCATCGGGCCGAGTCCAGGAGGGACTTGTACGGCTCCACGTCTAGATGCACAGAACAATAAATACAGTATAAGTGCTTGAACGTGCACGTGTGCCCAAAGTACGCGGAGTTCCGTATACTTGAGCTCAGTCCACCATTTTCGCTTTGCACGTTAAGGTCGTGTCAATTGTTTCGTGCAAACCCTCGAAAATCATGACAAGATGCCTTACTTTGCTGCTTTGGAATGCAAAAATGATGGTAGTAGTAGAGCTGTTATCGTTAAGTTTTAAATTATTTCATTTTAACAAATTTTCCATTTTCTGTTTATCCATGTGAATATTAGTATTTTTGTACTTGATTGAAAATTTGATGAATGATTAAAAGTCATGGAACAAAAGTTGTTGTTTATGATGGTAGTACAGTTTTGCGAATATATTCTTGCCAGGTTAATATTTTACAAATAACTCTATAGATTATTACTATTATCAATACATTTATAATTTAGTAAAAAAAGGTGCAAAGTTATAAAGTGGCGACGCGAAAATTAAACAAAGGATACAAGTTAAATGGCTGAGTGTCTGTTTCGTTTAATCAGCCTAAACAATGGAAGGAATTTGTATTAAAATGGTTAATAATGGTGTTTATTGAGTAAGATACATCTTCGGCACGTACATAGAGAAATTTACAGTATTGTCATATACATTTTTATACCATTACAGACGTATACAGCAATTACGCAAGATACCATTAAAAACTTTAACTAAAAAAAATAATTATGTATACCAAAAAAAGAAAACCAAAACTCCTAAAACATTATCAAACAAAACCTCTAAAACTCCACCTTTAAAGCAGTTGTGATACTTGAACTTATATATAATGAGTCGTCAAAGATGTTAACTTCGTCTGTATTAACATTATTGAAAGTTTTCAATTAAGCATTTTTGAAGAAAGTAAAATAAATGGTTACCAGTGTCCTTTGGGAAGGCAAGCATGCCCATGCAGTGCTGTATATCCTGCAATTGGCCATCCTCGTACGTGGAGAAATGTTTCTTAGCGTAGCGGACTGCCTCTAGGCGTCTGTCTTCGCGAACCAGCTCTATGAATTCCTGTAAAGATGGTCATTGGTCAGTTCGGTTATACTTACTGCTACAACCAAACCAATTTAACTCTTTCAAGGATAGTACTCCGAACGGCACTGCAATTGCTAGCACTAGGGGCACGATTTGTTCGTACCGTCAACTAGTATAACAAAAAAAATTTTGCAACAATATTAGACATACTTGTTGATGACTTTACTATCTCAGTCAGCCGTGACCACGGGACCTGTAAAAGGCCCGAAACGTTGGTTAGTTTGAAAAACAAATACGCGGTAGACCGATCCGTAAATAAAGACGATAACCTTTTTATATAAAAAAAAGACTTCAAAAGTTCGTGGAATTACATCCATTTGCTAAGTTTTATTGAAATCGGTTACCGGAAAGTGTGCGAAACCGGTATCATCCCCTAGTTTGCCACCCTTACAGATGGAATATTTTCTTCAAATTTAAATGGGACCAATACTAGATACCTTCTTTCCAACAAAAAAAGAATCATGAAAATCGGTTCACAAATCCGTTTTTGACGTCGGTAAAAAAATCAGTTTCACTTCCTATGTGTAACAATCGCGAAAACTTAAGAACTCGATATCAATATAAAATGTTTAATTTGTGTAAACATTGACCTACCAATTAGGTCAATGTATGTAAATCACTGAATTTTGTCAGTACGTAAGTAGTTGATACTTCTCTATGGAAAAGCGGTAGGCTGTAACTATACAGAAGGCACTTCGAAATTGACCTGTAAAGCCCGTACTTGATTTTTTGAGATCCATACAGCGAAACGAGGTTACCCCGTACTGTCATATTCTAATATTTAATTTTACGGGAAATCCTGTTACTGTCCATGAAAGGGTCAAAAGGTCTCCTGTGGTATTAAAGTATGCCACTTTAATAAAAAGTGTCAAATTTGAAAAAGTAGCGTGCACTTTTAAATATTTAATAAGTATGTTATTGTTATATACCTAAGTTGATGTAAAGGTGACCCCCTTCAGTTTTCAATAACACCTCTTAAAGGAATGAAAGAATGAAAATACATTCATTTAAATACCACAAATGATACTACGCAAGAAAAACAAGAGGAATGAGACAAAAACTCAACATTATAAACATAATGAAAGCATTCAAACACAACTAAATAATTACAAAAGAAAAATAAAATAAAATTAAAGCACAGATTATTATTCACAATTTTTATTTTATTGCATATCATAATTTTTTTACTAACATGATATTCATATATTTTTGTGAAAATACTCCACTAGTTTGTTTGCTGGATCGAAGGAATTTTTCTTTGTTTGTTCGATCGTTACATCAATAACATCAGATTATTTATATAAACATAAACAATGACATTAAGTATAAAGATACTTTGTGTGCCAGCTGCGATAAGAAAAGGATGAATTAGTACTCAGCATGTGCTACAAAACGCAATGCGTTCCCAGCACTTTTCAGTTAGGACATTGAGGGTCGTATTCTAGAACTGTACTCAATGCTCAAGTCAGGACTTGAGTATGATTCAAAGCACTAGAAATCATACTCAAGTCCTTGCCATTAGGGTTGTATTTCCAGTGCTTGAAATCATACTCAAGTCTGCTCAAATCCTGTCTTGAGCATTGAGTACAGTTCTGGAATACGACCCTAAGTGAAGCTACGAACCATTACCACACACAGGCTTACTTACCTAAAAAATGGAACAAAGATGTTTAAAAACGCAAAAAAACCAAGCACAAATGATAGCATAGTAGCCTATAGTGATAAAAAAATACCTGTATGCGAATCTTGAACTCCATAGTGGAATTGAGCTTACGCAACTTGGACCTGTTGTCAGCGCACCATTGTAGGCATCGCGCGGTGCGACGCCCGAGCAGCTCAGCCTCCACTTCCGCCGCCGGCATGTAGATATCTAAAGACGGAAGCTCAAGCTGTATTATTGAGATTTTTTTGTGAAATAAGTCCCCTAGTTTTTATTATAATTATTAATACAAAGATCGAACACAGAAAACCTTTTTCGACCCGTAGGGACTAGGACTGCTGCGGTGAAGGTTCTAAAATCTCTCACTAGATGTCACTAGCGGTTCAAAACGCCGTACGAAAATCCAGTACGAAAATCTTTAACAAAAACACACAGAAGAATTTCAACAACTCGATAACCTGATCCGTAGCTCAGTTGGTAAGAGCAATATTACGGTGCAGTATGGTCGTGGGTTCAAGTCCCATCGGGTCGAAAAAGTTTTCTGTGTTCGATCTTTGTATTAATAATCCTAATAAGAACAAAAGCTGGTTCGAGCCCAGTCAGTTCGAAGGAATAACAAGAAGAAAAATCAGTACAGAGTACTAAAAAAAACCGACCTCAAAAGTCATCCATCACCTAGTTTGTCACCCTTAGAGGTGGAATAGTTACTTCAATTTTAAATGGGACCGCTTCTGAGGTACCGCCTTTCCAACAAAAAAAGAATCATTAAAATCAGTTCACAAATGAGCCGGAGTTATTGCGTAACATACATAACAAAAACAGTCAAAATTAGAATCTCCTCCTTTTTTTAAGTCGGTTAAAAAAAGGTACGTAAAGTTCGTTGTCGTGCCCGTCGTCACTCTTAATAACTTACCGACATTGGTGAGATCCCTCAACCCGTGCGCATCGGCCAGCTTGTTAGCGGAGTTGTAGTAACCGTTGCGTAGGAAGTACTCCACCAGCATGCGATCCAAGCGGACTTTGCGCCACTGGTTCATTGTTGTCTGAGAGTGTAACAATTAACGTTTTTCATATCGTTTAATGTTATCCAAGAAATAAAGAACTATGGCAAAATCCCATATAAATTTTTGTTGACATAATTTGTATGCATCTGTTTATGAAAAATATGTAAAAATATAGAGTTTAAATTCCTGAACACAATTGGTTTCAGGTTTACTATTCTGAGAAGTCTGGAATTAAAGATATTCCAGTTTGACGTTTTGGAAGTTATGTTTTACATAATTGAATAAAATATATTCGACGTATTATTATATCTAAATAAACTACAGAAGCTTTAAACAGAGTTAATAGAAGATGAATGGGTGTCGTGAGTTTATGACGTGATGAAAGTTCCGATTTTTTTTTATAGTGGTATTGTCAAAAGGCATGAAGTTAAGGCATAAAAGAAAACTGAGTTATACTATAAGTCTGTGGTTAATGCATTCCAAGGAGTGGCAACTCGGACACAAATATTTTTTTGTAAAACGTGCTATCCATGATGTTGGGAACTTTTTTGTCAGTTTTACCATTTTATCAATTAGCATATTTGGAGAAGGAATTTTAATCTAATTTTATTTTTTGTAATAAAGTAGTTAATTTCACATTGCAAATCGTACATTTGATATTACATAAACGAACTTAATTTGGACCTACGAGTAACTATACGTAGGTATTGAAAATCTTTTTTGGCGGCTAAATGTTGCCTAATGTTAAGAAACTAAGAAATTGACAGTTCCGTTATATGGTCAGATGTCAGTCCGGTTTTCCTTTATTTTTTTCCATCCTCCAAGGTCCAGTTACATACTAATTAGTAATTTGAGTTTCTTATAACTACGATTTTATTTCTACACTTGGATAGGCCTTTAGTACAAATTGAGAAACCTAATAAATTTATTTCATTCAAACTTGTAATTATGACGTTTAAACACGCTTAAGAATTCTTTTAACAATCATTTCGCCATTGCTCTTTCAACCTATTTGATAGTTGATTTTAAGTACAGTCATCAGTATATCAGCAACCCTTTATGGATTGCTGTAATGACTGTCCCTTAAAGATAGATTTTAAGCCCTAGTCCAGCAAACGCAGAATACGCTTTTCGGAAGCTTACTTCTGAAGAATTTGTGATACTATAACATATAGAATTTATCATGATATTTTTCTTCACAGTACAATCACAGTTTTACAAACCATACAGTTGCGCAATTAATGTACTTGCGCAAAGCTACGACGCGGTGGGGTACTCGCGGGGAAGTGGGCGCTGCGGACCACATCCCACAAACACGCTTATTTTGTGGGATTGACATGTGTGTGATTTAAATAATATATTTTTTATCGAGGGACTAAAACGAGCCAATATATACCCGAAGTGGTAGGCCACCCGAGCTTAACGAAGGTGTCTATTACTCCCAGGGTTTATACTGGCTATTAGTCACGAGGTGAAAACTTTACTTTTCACTTCGATTGAGAGAAATAAAATCAATCGTTTTCGCTCTACAACAAAATTACGAACCAAAATTCTGAAGATTTCGCGGTATTTTTTCCATCCATACACATACAACAAATGCACTAACGCGGGAAAATAACATGGCGCCACCGTCTATGCGGACAAGCGCAGGCTGTTTGAGTTTGTTCACTCGACGTAAATTAAAAAATTAGGTACTTTTTACTCCCTAGGGATTAAAGGACGCACTTTACTCCCCATACGTAAGGCTATATTGACGTACTTTTAGAGCATGAGAAGTGAAAAATATTATTTAATACCTCCAATACGTTCAGCGAGATCGCTGTATGCATGTAATTATAAGGTGCATACAAACTATCCTGTGTACGAAAGTCATTCGACTTCGATGTACAATAGGATTTTGATTTAATACACGGCCATGCTCATTTTTCCCTACTTTTTTTTAAATTAAATTTGTCATCTGAATGAATATAGATCAATTTAACGATAGAAAACTCAAAACATCTAAAAAGAAAGTGTCACGTAAATACACATATCGCAGAGCAACCAGTGTTGGGCAAAATTTAATTGTTCTGGCAATTAAAGATTGACAATTGATTAATTGTCAATTGCGAAACAGCAATTAACGATTGATCAATTGTTAGTTGCGAGAACCGCAATCAACAATTGATTAATTGTTAATTGCGGTTCTCGCAACTAACAATTGATCAATCGTTAATCGCAAATATCTACAATTAACAATTAATCAATTTTCAATCTTTTCAATGTTTTTGATTAACAATTAGCAATTAAAACTGATAATTATGATAAATTTATAAGGCATATGGGGGTGAGTTAGGGCGTTGGTTGTGGGGGACTGTTGGGGGCCTGCTGGGGGCAGGTTAGGGGCCGGTTGGGGGACTGCTGGGGGCAGGTTAGGGGGCCCCGGTTGGGGTCCCCGCTTGTGGGCCCCGGTTGGGGTCCCCGTTTGGAGTCCCCGCTTGGGGGCCCCGTTTGGGGACCCCGCTTGGGGGCCCCGGTTGGGGTCCCCGCTTGGGGGTCCCGGTTGGGGTCCCCGCTTGGGGGACCCGGTTGGGGCCGCCGCTTGGGGTCCCCGCTTGGGGGCCCCGGTTGGGGTCCCCGTTTGGGGAACCCGCTTGGGGGCCGTCTTGCGACGCGTCGCAATTGATTTAATTGCAGTTGATTTCAATTGAATTGATTTTTTAATCTGATTGAATTATTGATTGAAATTTAATTGATTAACGCCCAACACTGAGAGCAACACATGTAAATCTTCATTACTTATCATAGATTGTTAATAAATGATTATATTTTAATAATAATCATTATCATTATTTCCTCCATTTTGTGACAACCCTTTCGTATTTGCGTAACGCAGTAGCGTTTCGGTAACTTTCGAGATACTGGCACCTAAACTATAGCGTAAATGATTTTTAAATCGAAAAAAAAAATCCGGATAAAAAAAATCATTTACGCTAATTTTGCTTAACAATAAAACTGAAACTAAATAAGATTAAAAAAAACTAGATCTTCTAGATCTCGTTTCTCAGATATGTTAATAACTCAGTTTCTCTAAAAATGTCTATTACATTATTTACGACAAGCATAAATATAATGTACTTTGAATGTAACTATCATACTCTGACTTGTGGTGAGTTCGGTTCAGTGAGTGCTTGGGCCTGCTCCTTGAGATGATCGAGACGTTTCTTGCACACCCCCGCCGCTTGGACCTCCTCAGTAATTGCTTCGGATGCTTTACGCTTCATTGTTGTTAGTTTCTCCACCTGTTGACATTATCATTTTCTATATCACAAAGTAGTCAATTAATACAGTTTTAAGTACTTTTAATTGGCTTAAACACTTGAAAGCTTTGATTCACGCCTATAGCACCAAACACTGTAGACAGACCTTAACAAGCAACAACACGGTTTGAACCATTATTATTATTAGGGTGGCTTCATTGGGGGCCTATGCAGCCCCCCAGCGACTATCAACTGATCTATTGGGACCACCACGAATCACGCGCCCGCGCTCGGTTATTGTCGACCATATAAATACATGGAATTAGACCCGCCGCGGTCCCAACCCGACACGGCCCGAAAGCCGAAAAATCCCAATACAAAGATCTATAACAGACGCATAGAATTTTTTGTCGACCTGCTCACTCTACCTGTAGCTCAGTTGGCAGAGCGTTCCTATGGCATAACCTGGTTGCAGATTCAAGCCCTGTCAGGTTGAAGGAATTTTTCTGTATTCGATGTTTATGTTAATAATTAAATGATACATAAGTAGTGAACCTACATCAAAGTAAAGTAAAATGATGAAAAAAATAGAACAAAATTTCTATATTATTAACATTGACCTACATTATTATATTAACGTTACTTTTCATTCGCATGCTCTTAAAGTTCGTATTTATGCTAGGTGTAGGCTGCATAAAATAGGATTTTATTATCTAGTGCATAAAATAAAAAACCATCACAGTAAATATGTATACCTAATTTTTGTAATTTTTATCGAAGTGAAAAGCAGAGTGTGTAACTCGTTCATAAAACCCATTTTACCCTCGACTTAAGTATCCACCGTCGCGTCGCCTGTGGCTCGGATGGATGTACTCGTTTCGGGTAAAATGACGCGTTTTATGCACTTGTTGTACAATCTACTATTGCTTGAAAATAACTGTAATAACAACATGACGTAAGTCCATATTAGAGATGTGTGCCGATCGGAATTGCGGCGTTTGATGGTTTTTCGACAGGCCGCGGCGGGGCAGCGTGATGTCGACGCGGCCGGTGTTTAAAAAACAGTAAACACTATTTAAATCAACCTTTGTATTCAGGTATGTGGGTCCTGTTACTAAAAATAATTAAGAATATTTGTGAAAAAACAATGAAATCAAAATAAACGCTCTTAATTTAAATGTTTATACTACATTTAAATTAAGAGTGTTTATTTTACATAGGGCGCACTCTAAGTTTGCGGAACTGGCAACTTACATAAACAATATTATATTTAAATTAAAAAGAAATTAGAACATTTGAAAATGGAACTCTTTGGCTGTAGAATACAGTTTTGTTTCATCTGACTGTCACTTGTTTTTACATTGTGGCGTCATTTTAGAAATTGGTTCTCTACATCACCATGGATTTAAGTCATGAAAATTTTCATAGTATGATTTTCTACGACTTTAAGTGCTCTTAATTTATTTAAACACAGCTCAGCGGAGCTTCCCTCGGGTACAAACTGCTTTTGGCGATGAAGCACCATGCAAGGCGACTATTTATAACTGATTTGCAGAATTCAAACGCGGTCGTGTGAATCTCAGTGACGAATTTCGTGATGGTCGCCCGTCCACTGCTGTGAATAACAAAAACATCGATGCTGTGCGCCGTATGATCTAAACAGACAGGTATGTAACATACCATGAGATTCGGGCATATTTAGGCATAGGCACGAGTCAAATACAATCAATACTTCACAAACATTTGGGTGTGAAAAAGCTGTGCTCTTGGTGAATCCCACATAATTTGACAGATCGCGTCATTTGGTGCAATGCCATGCTTACCAGATTCAACGAAGGGGCGTCAAATTTGGTGTGGGACATAGTAACAGGTCACGAAACATGGATTTATAGTTACGTTCCCAAAACAAAGCAGCAATCGAGCGTATGGGTCTTTCGAGATGAGCCGAAACCACACCCCTGGACACTCCATACAACGGTCGAAAATTATTTACTACTACTACATACAGCAAGGCGCTATCTGCACACGCGCAAATGTGTCCGGGAAGTGGCAGGGTTACCCATCACTTCATTGTACTATTTATTACGTTACGTGGTCAGAGCGGCAATCTGTTATCTATAATTCTATTATAGAATCCTAATAATTACACATGTTCATTGCGCTTTTATATATCGATATATAATATTATTTTTTCAATAATTCACTAACTAGAATAATATTGAAGATTTATTTTAAAAATATATTAAAAACACTTAAAATGTTATATTTTGGTACCTCTAAAGAAGGTAACCAAAGTATTTGAAATTTCGTGTTCAAGTTTACCATTACCTAGTTAATAATTAGGTATATTCACTACGTAATATTTTATCGGCAATACAAATTGAAAATTCGAGAATTCTTTTTTAGCTCACGAAGTTATGGCGTCATATTATATTGATATAATAAATCTGCATTATATATTACCCTGCACTAAAGAAAACAATAACTGAATGAGTCTCAAACATAAGTTTTTTTACTTACTTCGTTTCATCTTTCAAAAAACGAAAGAAACCCTCTTTATCCCGTTTAGCTGATTATGAATAGCCGTAAACAGCACAATTCACGACCATTATAAATAGTAACGTAAAATCAAGTTACATATTAACATAAAAATTTTGTAATGAATTGTAATGAAAAAATTAAAGCTATATTCAAATATCAAAGCCGTCTTCAAGCGAAAACGGCTCGCCGAGAGCCTCGTTTTCGTTCAGTCAATGTTACCGTCAATGTGCGGGGCGCAGTGCGGTAACTAAAGTTAGGGAGGGGCGGAGAGTGCCCGTTCTCATTACTTATTTGTTCTCTGCCGAAACCAACCAAAGTGGCGCGCGTGCAAAGTACCTCTAAGCGGAGGATTCCTTCTTTTTTTAATAAAACTGGACACGTGGCTACTGTTGCTTTGGAGAATCGTTGTACCGTGAATAGTGATTGGTACACGACCATTTGTTTGCCGGAAGTTATTGACAAACTCCGTAAAAATAATAGTAAACGCCGTACCATCTTGCACCACGATAATGCCAGTTCTCACACGGCCAGACAAAATTAAATGAATTTTTGAAGGTGAACAACGTTGACCTAATGAGCCATCCCGCGTACAGTCTCGACCTGGCACCTGGTGACTTTTATTTATTTCCAAAAATTAAGAACCAGTTACGCGGTCAACGATTTGCACCACCTGAAGAGGCTGTCGAAGAGTATGAAAAATAAATAAATGTTTTCAAAATTGGTTCATTCGTATGAAGAAGTGCATTAACGCTAACGGAGAATATTTTGAGAAACAATCAATTCATTTCTGACCATTTATAGTATTTTTTTCTTATGCGCCCGACGAATAGACATAAACAAGAACGTCTTTTTTTAAATTAATAATAATAACGCACACACTCATAGCTCCACACCAGAGAAACCCTGTATCGCAGGTGCAAGCTCATGAGAGAAATAAATGTAAGCCATACTAATATCTCTAAACAATATTTCACCGCACTGATTTTACACTGATCAAGACCATCGGCCACGTCAAGGGGGCGCACATCTCTAGCCATAACTTATATTATTTTTATGTTCACACTGATCCATGTAATTCTAATACATATTTCATGTATGTAATTGTACTAGAAGTTCATAGTTCTTGATACATCTTACAAGTGCACATGACCATTAATCATCACACATGTTTATAGCTCCATTAGATACAGCAAAATATAAACCACATCCTCTCCAATTCTTGTAACTCTATCTACAATATTAGTAGCGGATTTGCAGTCTTGGCTGCCCTAGCCCCCTGGCCATGTAGTCAGTACCAGCCGCCCCTTCTTCAGTACTCATCATATACTGTAGACTACATAATAAATTTACTTTATTGCCAACTTTTATCGAAATCAATTCAAAAATTTAGTTAACTATAATAGCACATGCGGTAGTGATAATATGTAGTGATGTAGTGATTATACATTACATTATAGATATGTAACATATCTATATTCTATGTATGAAAGTGATTTAGGAAGATTATTGTCATATGATGCGGTGCAGTGCCGCCCGCCATAATGTGCGTGAGCCTATAGAATATTCAGGTACTTTGAGTTATTTCTTGTTAGCATCAGTGAATTTTTTGTCACAATTGGCCACCTCTAAAATCTGGCCGTCCTAGGCCCGGGTCTACTGGGCCTTAGGACAAATCTGCCACTGTTTATCTGTATCTAATGGAGCAATAAATGTTATTGACGTAATTCCATTTATGCCATTCTTCCATGAGGGGTGTAAATGAGTGGAAGTTAGGTTTAATAAAGTAACAGCATGTTCCAGTGCCAAACTTACCATGCCACCAAGTAAGGCGTCCATCTCTCCAGCAGTAACCGGCTTTTTGGATGCAGCATCCACCTCACTCAGTGAGTTGCCCACTTGACGAGCCTCAATATCTAGCACGCGCTGTGCATTGCGATACCGTTTGTTGAAAATTTCATACGGCACCTAAGACACATAGAAAACTCAATAATTAACTCAAATTAAGTGTGTCAAATTATTATTAGACAATAAAGCTATTTTTAAATTAAAAAAAAATTTGTTGTCTTTCATTTTCACTTCCTTCCAAAGCTTGTAACTTGTTAATTAGATAAGACAGTAATGCATAACATTAAAATAACAAACTGCCTCTGCTGCATCGGCGGTTACCATGCCACACAGAGGTCCCAGGTTCGATTCCCAGGCCTAGAGAATTGTATGACTTACATAAATTTATTTTTCAGTGACGTGGGGTGTAATTCGAAAAAAGGTGGTCTATGTATGTGTCCATGGCACCCGCAACACTGGGTTTCCCTAGTGCGAACCTATGTTGAGTGTATGCGTTAAAAAATAAGTTAAATAAAATTATTAGTAGTTGTTAGTGACGCAAGCAATCAAGCATCCCATGACAGAAAAAATTGCATTTTTTAACTGGCCTAAATACAAAGTTTGCATTTAGTGGTCTGTCAGCAGGTATTTACTTAATTCATAGGCATAACATAGTTTAATTAGCTGTAAAATTAAGCTCTAGTAGACCATTCAAAGGCCTATGAATATGAACACTTGAGTACACGCATTTTTACCTTTAACTTTTGTAAACAATAAAATTATACCACAATTAATCACTTTGTGATAATATTCTAAACAATAAAAAATAATTTAAACACTGATATCTTCAAAACAGAAGAAACTATTAGATCAATAAATAACAAAAGCAACTCTTGTTTGACTGACTTATCTATAGGTGCGCCTATATATGAGACCCGTGAAAAATCGCTATTTACCTTCAATGTGGCATGCTCCAGTGACTTTAACTCGTTCATGTTGGGCGTAGGCCGGATATATTAGCTCTAGAACAAGCACACGTGAACACCTCGAGACTCGGACAGCTGGGAACGGAAGTTTAATTTCAATGAAAACAAAACTCAGCTGATTTCTATGGACGACACACAATAAACATATTATAGAAATATGCGTAATCTCACGTTGCAAACTGTTTACATGTAAACTAATGGCCACTAATTTAGGAATGGAATCGAAAAGTAACAATTAGAAAAGAAAATGTTATATTTGGAATCATAATTTACACAAAAATTTCAATGCAAACCTTTCACACACGATGAGCAAGTAAGGTTTGTTCAAAAACTTGATTTATGAAAATTATGGTCAGCGTGGAGAGGTATTTGACATTTACTCTATAATTGAATTACAAATTTTGCCTAGGAAGTTTATTTTATGTAACTTAATAGAATGACCATTGACTTACAATTATATGGACGCCGGGTCCGCGCAAGTGTCCGAACTTATAGGGCGTTAAAATCGTATACAGAGCGTCATTCACGCTTTAGTCTTCGTTTGTTCGGCTGACATTACAATTTAAATTCAACGTTTCAGCTTTTTCATATTCCTTTACATGTCACTACGTTTAAATAGGTTAACTTGGGACATTTTTTTCCTGGTTTTTGTATTATTTTGTATTTGTATGTCAATGAGAATGACCATAAAACCTTATTTTATTTCTAGTATAGGGCATAAAAACTGGGAAATTAAAATGAAATTATGGTGTATCGAGTTTCTAAGCGAACTCTAATGCACTTTGTGTGCACAGAATAAATGCTATCTCATAAGCGGAAGCGAATATCACATACCCACTAAAATCATTTTAGTCTTCTTTTTTCATTAAGTTACAAGCGCAAAAATTAGGCTAACAATTGTTGAAATTTCTAAACATCAAGATTTTCGCTCATTCACTCATTGTCTATAGTATTTTAATCAATATAAAACTTAAAAATGTTCTAGACCACTAATCATTCCGCGAAAATCATAGATTTTAAATTTAGTGGTTTCTATAAAGTGGACCTTCAATTTAAATTAAAAAAAAAACTATTTTGATGATTTTTAAATATTGCATAAAGTACCCTAAACGCTGCGCTAGGTCTTATTTTTTTCCATCCTCTAAACGCTGGGTATTTGACTATTCCCTTATTTTTTTCCATCCTCTAAGGCTAGGGTTCGTATTCTAGAAGTCTACTCAATGCTCAAGTCAGGACTTGAGTATGATTCAAAACACTAGAAATCATACTCAAGTCCTTGCCGTTAGGGTCGTATTTCCAGTGCTTGAAATCATACTCTAGTCTGCTCAAATCCTGACTTGAGCATTTAGTACAGTTCTGGAATACGAGCCTAAGACTCGTTTTAATTTTTTTTAATTATTCAATATACCTAATTCGCGTTCAGAAAACTTATTTATGAGAAAATCAATCAAACGAAGAGAAATGAAAAGTCTCTTGCGAATATCGATCAAGACGCATGAGCGAGAATCTTGTATATTTTGATCCTTCAAAACCATAGACAGTTTTTTATTCCATGCGGTTTGTCGGCGCGTCCGCGCGTCACTTTTCGTTACGCAAATCCGCCATTTTGTACGTCGCTGGCGGTGGTTTGGGGGATTACTTTCTTGTTTCAGTGTTTTTGCCACGAAAAGCTATAAAACTTTCTTGTAATTGACTTTGAGTACTGACTGTGAACAGAATTGACTGTATAGTGATACAAATTTACTTCAATTCCTTGTGCTCTCGTGATTTGTGTGTGCCCTATAATTGGAGCGCGTGGCGGGTGTCTCTTTGTTGTGAGAATCGGCGTTTTTACGGTGAGTTTCTTTAGTTTATAGTTAGTAAATGCGAGTTTGTGTCAGATCCGAGATGATAAGAAAGTGTTAGTGGGTGCTTTAAGTGTTATATCAGAGTAAATAGTATGAGAGTGGTAAGCGTCATGGTTGCCGTGGCCTGGCGGCAGGCGGTGGCGGCGGGCGCGGCGGAGGTGGCTCGCCGACCGACACTATCCTCTCGCGACGCCGACGCGTCACAACCGTCACAACTTTACGGACGCCCAACTACCGTGTTGGTTGTGAATTGACTTTCTAGAACAGTCCAAACTTGATGAATTTTAATTATTACATGTGTTTGTGACTTCTGATTGACAGAAGGACGCCACCCGCTGATTTGACCTACTTTGACGATATTTATTGTAGATAGTTGTGTATTGTATGTATCAGTACAGTGTAGTTTGGTTTTTAGAATTATTATTGATATTGGTGTACTTAGTGTCTGTACATATTGATTGGATTTTGTGGGAACACCCTTGTCTTCAAACAACACCGTAAATATAAGGTATGTCCTACAAACAGTTAATCCATGTGCTAACACCACAGGGAAAATGGTTTCTAAATGATGCCATCATTCACTGCTATTGATTTTCCTCTATCTAAATGTATTAAAGAAACTTGCATTGTATCTGTTTATTTACTCTTCTAAGTTTCAAAATATACGAAGTTCGCATAGATTTCACCACCAGCAGTGTTTTCACAAAGCCGAATAGACTATGTTTGTCAATTCATTTAAATGTTTCTTCACAACACGATGGAATTTTCCACTACCCTTGTCAATATACATATTTACTCTTTGTCTACATCTCTCACATAATCTCTATGTGTTATAGAACTATAAACAAACCTGCTTCTCACTGTACATTACAAACATGTAGAACACTATGTCTTTCAGTAAAGTTAAATTAGTGAGTACTCAATCAAAGTAACTTGAAACTGGGTTTAGTAAAAGTAAAGTAAAGGTAAAAGTTGGTGGGTAAAGTTTGAATGGATTTCATTGCAAACTATTGTGTTTAATTATTTAAATATTTTGGTTTTGTTAACTGTGGGCATGGGAATGCTTTTGAAGTTTAAATGAATTTGTTTATATGAAGTTTTTTTTGTGACTTGAGTTATGTTTGTTAGGTAGAAGTTATTTTAATCCAAGTTAAGTTCTTAAAATTTGTCGAATTCAAAGATCAGTTACTCATTTATCAGCTATAATAGTAATTGAATTTGGATATGAATTGACATTTTTCATATTTGAAAAGAAGTAGCAGTCGAGCTACTGATGAAAGAGTTTGTCCAGGGCTAGTATTGCCGCCTTACCTATTTCTGCCGCCGAGCAGTAATGCATTACTGTGTTCCGGTTTTGAAGGGTAAGGGTGCTAGTGAAATTACAGGCACATGGGACTGCACTGCGGTGGTAGTGACTCTCAGATTTTTACTATTTAAAGCTCTGAGTTACACTGCAACTGTTATGGACAGGCATGTAACTTACCCACATGCGCAAAACTTGTTCATCTCATGACAACCTAGACTTTAGAATACAAACTGTTATTTGTGATGTTCTCTAATGAATGTATTTAAAAACATACTGCATTAATTCATGTTGAACTAAATTACACATTATGAACAAGTGAGTTCTAATCCGGATTAGGTCAAGTAATTACTGCAGAAACTGTATTTATCTGTAAAATGTCATGAGCATGCATTAACTTACAAAGTTAGTATACAGCATATAATATGTAACAAGCAAATGTCTATAAATGTCAAAATGCAACGAGTCAAAATTTGGCACAGTAACAAACAGCTGCATTAACAATACATTTCGCCACATGCAGCTGTAAAGTAAAGGAGCCAATGTTAGCAAAAACTATTTGTTATATAACTACATATTTATACATGTATTATATTTGACTGAATTAATGGTTTTGTTTAACCATGCCCATTGATTTAATTGCAGCCTCTAAAACTCTTAATCACGATAATAACGTTTGAAGTCTTTTAAGAATATATATTTGCATAAAAGGTCTGCTGTTAACAGTAGTAAACAAAAAACTATCTTAATTTCTAATAGTACATAACCTTTCACATAATATACGCTTATAGATGCTAATAACCCAAAACAAGGTCTTTATTGTAACACCCATACCAATTACCACATATCGATTTTATTATGTATATCATAAACAAAGATGAGCGCGTTGGTTTGCCTCGACCCATCGCGTACATACCTACCGTGCGATGTCAAGATGAGATATCTCGAGTAAGTGTAGTGTAGAGGCATACTTGTAGTTATGGCTAAGTATAGCTGAATGCGGCCGCACGATCTCTGGCTTTAGGGTTGGCACATTTGTTACTGAATTTCATTGCAAAAGTTCATAACTAATAATGATATGATATGTCGTTCGGATATAACTTCGGAATAATGGCTTATAATCGGGAAAATAACGCCAGAATTTTTATGACTATCAACCACTGTGTGAGGGGATGATATGAAACAGCGTAAGACATCCGCAAAACGAAGAAATTGCTCGTGAAGGCATTGTTCATTTCAACAATCTCTAAGACAAACATTGTTTTTGCGGCTCGTAACGATAACAATTTAAAATTAAAATTAACACATCACACGTTTTCTGCCGTTCAATAGAGCGTTGCTGAGTTTTCTCACATTGTTCCATGCAATAGTGAATAAAAATTACAACTCTTTTTTTTGTCAATATGACATCCATAAAACTTGGATATTTCTTGGTAAATAGCCGGTGTGTGCAGTGCAGAGACCACATCCGTTCACACTACTGTATGTGTGTGTCGACTAATACGAGACAGTCGCACACATGGACAGGCAACCGGCTCGGCCGCTCGCCGATCAGCTATCGATTGAGTTCCTTTTAAATACTCGCCTACAATCAGCGGCAACTTGTTCTTTATTATTCTTTGACCGCGCACAGGTACAGACCTTTTAGATTTCTTTATTTAGAACAGAAATCGTAAATTGGTGTTGTCACGCTACATTTTCGCTATTTGCTCTTAGCGCTTAATAAGTAACAAAATGTGTAACATGTGATGTAACCTCGACGTTATACATTTAAAATGACCTTTTTGGGGACCCAGTTGATGGAATTTTATTATTGTTGGAGTGAATTTCTTCGTATAAATGTTATTGAAATCACACACTAGAAACAAAATTTTATGAACTAATAACTTTGCAAAACAAATAATAAGACGTCAAGTAATTATTTCAAGACTTCAACATATTGAAAGAAATTGTCGTTAATAATCGTCAAGCCACTTGTACAAGTAATGTATGCGCATAAATTGCGACAGAGTCAAAAAACTTTTTGCGGCGGTTCACTTAAATCGCAAATTGGCTCGTCTGTCACGCCGAGGGTTTTCCCTGGATACGTCACATCTAATAGACCCTTTTTTGTCTTAAACATGCTCATCGCTGGACCTGTATTATTATTCCTTCTAATTATGTATATGTAATCGCAATGAATGATACTACCCTTAAATCCTCAATACAATTTAAAAAAAGAAGATTACTGTGCTTGCTATTCAATTAAGCATCCTCTGTGTCGGGCTTTTCAAGTTTTCAGCACATACTTTTAATGAACATCTTTGTGTAGTTAATACGCAATGAAGAATTTCTCGCGTAATGTAGTGCCTTCTAGGTTTTTACAAGCTGATTCATTGTTTTTATATAATTAACCTATTTAACAATGCACGTGTGTATCTGTCAATAGGCTGATATACATATTTGCTTCCGTATGAAACTACATTTGAGCTTACCGCAAAATTTTAATTAATTCTGGTATTCGACTATTGAATGAATTCCATTTGCGTCCAAATATTACAATAGCGAGTTTAATGCGAAAATCGCATTGGTCCGGTCGCTCAATAACATTATCAAGAGCGATATAATTTGAGTTACGTACCGCTCTATTGTCGCCCGCATCGTTATTACTCCCTCCACGTTTTCCTCGTTCCCCATCACCCCTTGTGGGTGGTGGGTGTACCCCCTATGCTGACCGACCTATTAAAATTGTAATTACCCACCAGCTTTGTGTATTATTGTCGAAATGATGTCATATTGATTATTTGAGTCACGGAATTTGCTTCGCTCAAACGTTTCTAACGTTAATTGAGATGACCACAATTTGAAGTTTACAAAGAATACCTAAAACCGTCGTCGTAAGGTGTTAGAAAGTTTATTTGGAGAGTTTAGAAATTAATTCAATTAACTATAAACTTTAATCAAAGATGAAAATTCCGTTACATGGAAATCCTTTCATAACAGTAAATACCTTAGGGAGAAGTATCATCCTACACAGGCTTATCTTTATCGCTTTAGTAATAAAAGTCGTTATACGATGAAACCCAATAAAACGTTCTATTGGTCTCCTCAAATACTTTTACATATAAGTTTCCATACAAGTACAAGAAAAGGCAATCGAAGAAGAGTTACTATCGTATATTTGTCACTTTCGTTTCTTCTAGAATCGTGAGAGACGTCTAATATTGTCTCAACACAGCGAAATTTAATGGTTTCATAGTGCCAACAAAGCGATAGGGAACAATGGCTAATGTGATTTTGACACAAAAGAGAGGACAAGTCGAACGACCGGGGAGGGACGCGTATTTGCGCCCAGAGGAGCCCACATCCCCTCCATTCCCTTCGTAAAGATGGTTCGACCTTGCTCGAGTTTATCTTCACATATTTACGATTCAGTGTACCCTACTAATATTTTAAATGAGAAACTGAATGGATATGTTACACTTAATCACGTCGAAACGTCTAACGGATTCAATTAAATTTAGTGGATAAATAGTTTGTATACCCCATAACTACATTAAAGTATATATTTTTCATTGCGGAGTGTTTTTGAGTCCATTTATCGGACAGACCTGATGAGTACGGTTTATACAAAGTATTTCAAAACTCGTGCCATTCTCGAGCTTTGGAATTTGAATTAAATTCAATGTAAAGTTATGAATCGATCTAGCCGCCGTTTTCTTACAAGAATGCTTTCCGTTCTGGTTCCAAAGGAAAAGCAAAATTAAAATTTTAATTAACATTTTTTTTGCTTTCAATTAGACAACGACTTAATTTTCCGCTACGTGATCAGTAATAATTGTTTTTTAAAAATGTATTCAGTATTATATTTCAATAATTTAGTTTTTCAGTTACCTCGCAGCTTCCTTAGCATTATCGTCATATATCTGCAAAATAGCGTTTAGGAGAGCATGCTTATTTGGTTGATGCTAGTGCAGCTGTTTTTCGATTGGTCCGCTATCTGTATGGTGCAATATGCATTAATTACAGTGAAAGTTTGTTAACATATTTACATACAACGGTATTAAAATAGAGCAGTATTTCGGAGTCGCTCCAATCTCAAATCGCGGGGGCGGTCGAATGAGCAGCTGAGTTATCTAAAAATATACGTTGCGTGTCGAAAGTACGCGGAATGCTTTATGCAAGGATTTCTCTGTTTTCATACTATATAAGGCACTTGGTTTGTTAACTCCAGGTTAACCAGACCTGGTGGATTTTATACAAAGAGGTTTAGTTAAATTTGCAATGATCGGACTGGGCAGAATTAATAACACAGGACCTTAATAATACAGGAATTAATACAGGAGTATTTGGCGTTAACTGCCTTCTTGTACTTTACTTCTGTGTACTTTATCTTACAATGCTTCAAAGTAAATTTTTTACGTAAAATTGCAAATTGTACTATGTCCAGTATAATAATAAATAATAAAATGTCTGTAGGATGTTTGCAAAGAAATAACATGCTAAGTACTACTACAGAGTTACTCACTATTTTTGTATTATAGAGTTTGAATGTGACTTTGATCATTTTTGGAATCACATTCCCAATATTACAGTGTATATTTAAATGAGTTTTATTCGTGAGTCTGGAACACGTTTCATTCGTGAAAAGAAATACACAAATCTTTTAGACAACGTGGAATCTTGGGGATTTTGTTTTCAGTGCAGCGAATAATAGACGAAACTAAAAATATGCTCGCATCTAGAGTCATATTTAAATCTTCTACATATACCTTTAGGTCACTATGATTGGTATCTACCGATGTAGAGGTAGCGCTATAGAATAGCGTTCCCACTGCGATTCGTACACGCGAATTGTCCATTTGTGCAATCCCATTGTTTACTCTCGACACATAATAGGCGAATTTGTGACTCTATTTCATATTCCAATTGTGTTGCATCTGCAATTCATTACCTCTTTTAATTGTTTGAAAAAATACGTTGAGACTTCCGAAATGGTGCACTATAAACGAAACGTAACGCGTGCTAATCAGAATATTGGCTGTGTTTATTGGATTAGGTAACCATCAGCTTATTTTATGCACATTTTTATTGCATTAAGTCATAACTAGAAGAAATGTAATTAAAAAGGAATTAAAGATCGACATGGTGGTTACCAGTAAGCCCTTTGCTCATCCCACATGGCAACAATTTTCATTCCGGAGTTTTACGACTTTTATCGTACATTTAACGCAATTAAAACCACGGCTTTAAACCGCAGGCCGATCATTAAAATGTTATTTAATGGCGTCTTGTGTAAGCTGTTTTCGCGGAGCTTGTTTCCACGGTTTTTTTACGGTTTCCGCTTATTCGGGCAGTTAATGAAAGCCTGCGAGATGAGTCGGCTAATTGGATTCCGCTTGTATCGGAAAACGGCGGCGCGACCATTTTTCCGATCGATGTTGCTCACCTTTCCGTTTCTTTTATCATCGTTTTTCAATCTTCAGTTTCGTTCCAATTTCCAAACTTGCATAATTATTCTTAAGTGTCTTAAAATGTGGTTTCAGTTTCGAGATACGGCAACGTTTTTATTTCCAAAAGTTCGTGCAGTTTGTGCTCAATTCATTTGCTCTTTTAGTAAAGTCGATAATTTAACCTTGCAAAACTCTCGAATAGTACCGAACAATTTCACAAACTTTTCCCGTTCTTAAGATTCCGTGGCGTCTTTTCTGAACTTTTATTATAGGAAATAAAAGAACTTTTCCCGCTGCGCGTCCATAATTTATTCCGAACTCACCTTTAACATTATCAATAGCGCCATTACCAAATGTTTTATCGACAAAAAAGGCGTTACATCGAAAAACAAGTCTGCGTAAAGTAGCGACGTCGAATTTGATCTAAAGCTCGTTGCTGAGTCACGTAAGTGGCGAGTGGGCGGTGTGAGGCGAGCGCGAGAGGAGGTAGTTGCTCGATGTAGCCACCTATTGTACTACCTATTGTATAGAAATGGATATTAACGCGACTTTATCGCGTCTCAGTGATGGTAGACAAATGTCGCTGGTTTGACGGCGCCTCAAAGGAATACTTAAGTGGCTTAACGATAAAATTACGCTGTTAACAACGTGTGAATTCAACTCAAAGTGATCTTAAATATGCGTCTAATGGCATGTCATATGACTGATCCCAGTGAACTTTGTCCTTATTTCTCTTGCCTTTCGCAGGAGATCCAATGTCTATAGTGTCTGCGTAAGCTTAACTCATGCCTAATATACAAAAGGCTGTTGTTTTTGCCTAAAGTGCTATGTCAGCGACAGGACGCGCGTGCGAGGCTTATATAGGCTTTTATAGCTTTATAAAGGTCTAGGGACGATTTATGCTGTGCCATTGTTTCAGATTAGTTCTATTGTTTCGCGACGCTCTTGTTTACGTAGTTATCGGATATTTTTACTTGGGATGGTGTCTGATTAAGTACTTTTATTTTACACATTATTATCGCACCTCGTAAAGAATGTATATCCAGGAACTTAATATTAATCTAACTATAATTAATTGAATAATACTAGTAAGCATTAAAGACACGATATAAACGGGAAAACTTTTGCAAACGTATATCAGTTTACACTTTCGTTATAAGAAGCCACCTGAGGAGTATTTGAAAACGACGCCATTGTAAAATAATAATGAAAGGGATGACTCGGTTCGGAAGTCGTTTTCGACTGGCGACAAACTCTAAAAGGCAATTACTTAGTCCGCACAAAGTTGCCGCCGTCCCCGACCGCTATTTTTATGTACATTGCGTGTTAGGCTTAGTGTTGTAACTTGAAAAAAAAACCACATTTTTGAAAAAAACATGAAAAAAAAAACACAGCGCCCGGGTTTTTTTTTCTAAATTTGGTTTTTTATTATAAAACGTAAAGTGGAATAACTGAAATAAAATAAGACACTAACTTTTGTTTTGAGAATATATATTTATTCACACACTCACAGCGTGTGAATATAATTAAAATCAATTACCATGATAATTATAACAAAAATTTAATCTTCATTTGAGGTGTTACTAATGTTACAGGTGTTACCCACACTTGTAATGTCATCAAAATTTTCTGTCTTCGTTTCCTTCATTCAAATCCTACCGAATAATTTATAATTCTATGTAAATGTATAAGGGATATGTGCGATGTGGAAAAAAATATTGATATCGCTCTTAGATAAATAAATAAGTAGTGTTTTTATCAGTAACCATGAAGGTAGCGATGCAATAGCTATCGATAGATTTTTAAAAAAAAGGTAAAATGTTAGAATCCCCGCATTTTCCCCACATAGCGTCAATCCCACAAAGTGCCCCATCGAGTTGAAATTCCCCTCAATTTGGGGAATTCGCTGCTGCTGCACTGTAAAGTTATTACAATTAACTGAATTATTGCATTTCGATACGAACAAAGTTCATTTTTGTTTACTCTATCGTAAAGCTATACAGATACTATGAACTTGTCAAACCAAACAATGTCGCTAGGTTATCAGCTGACCGAATAAAAAAATGTATGTATAGATAACATAGTTGTAGCGATAACACTCCGTAATAATAAGTTCCATTTTATCAAACGGTTTTTTTTGTTACTTATCGGTTTGCACAATAATATTTGCATTTATCGAGAAACCGAATGTTCCTACTTAATAAGCGTGATTCATAATAAATTTCTTAATTATTTTTCAATAGTTAAAAAGCAGTTCTACGGCGTTTGTTAATAATATATTAATTTGTTTAGTAGTAGTAATGTGAGCATTACTGCGTTCTGGTTTCGTATAGTATAGGAGTGCTGGTGAAATTTCAGGCACATGAGACTTGTTAACTTATGTCGCAGGGTATCGGGCGCAGTTGCGGTGTGCACATATGTTTGTAATTTAAAACTCTTGAGTGGCACTGCAACTGTTGTGAACAGGCATGTCGTTTACCACCAGGCGCACGACTTGTTCGTCCCGTCACTTAGTAACTGATATAAAAATTATCTTTAAACATGTAACACTGCGTTTTAAGTTCCTCTTACTTGACGCGTGTTGGGTAACTCATTCCTGTTATTCATTAGTGCATTACTTGATGTAACTGTACATTTTTGAAGTTTTTAAACTTCCATTGTCGTACGTGTATCTCTATTCACGGTTACAAATGATTGTTATACAGATTCAAGAAATAAATTACATACGATATCTCGCGTTGCTATATAAGAAAATAGCACTTACGTAAGCTGGGAACAAACAGAGTAGTAAGATGATTCCTGATTCAGCTTACGTATTGCCTCGCCAGCTCAATGTTATCTAAGGGAGCCGTCGTCGACATTTCTCCGTCGATTCGCCGATCGTTGACTCAGCAGAAACTGTTTCCACTTCAGAATTGTTTTCCGAACTTCGCACAAAATTTATTTTTGTTCGTTTGCGATTAACGAAACTGGCGGTTTTTAGGTGAGCTCGAAGGTACTACTATATACAGGGTGGGCCAAGAATTCGTTAACATTTAAATCTTATACCTCACGCAAGTACAAGCCGCGCGGGGTGCGGGGAGGGGTCTTGCCACTAGTTTGTTTCTCGGAAATTTAGTCGCAATGGATCGCTTCACGGGCCCACAGCGCGCTTTTTGTGTGAAACAATTTTATTTAAACAACAGTTCGCTCATTACTGTGAGACGCTTATTTCGCGTTGAATACGATTTACATGACTTAAGTCAGTGTCCGAGTGCTCCTTTAATAAGGAACTGGGTGAAGAAGTTCGAAGAGACGGGATCTACACTTAATGTGAAACAAACCGGCGGCCCACGGACTTCTCGGAGCGAAGAGAACTTGCAGCAAGTTTCGGCTTCTGTTCGACGTAATCCAGATTTATCGACGCGCAAACGTTCGGCTGAATTAGGATATCCCGGACATCTTTCATTACGCCGTATTTTGAAACTTAATTTGAAATTACGTCCATATAAGATCCAGATAGTGCAGGAACTAAAACCTAATGATTTAAATTTGCGTAAGTCGTATGCCGAAACAATGTTAAATCGATTCAGTAATTTTAACAACATCTTATTTTCCGATGAAGCCCATTTCCACCTCAACGGACATGTAAACATACAGAATTGCAGGTATTGGAGCAGTGAAAACCCCAAAGCTAAACATGAGAGGCCGCTTTATTCTCCTAAGGTAACTGGTATGGGCTGCAATTTCAGCAAAAGGAATCATTGGACCCTACTTTTTCGAAGATTCTCGCGGCCGTTCGGTTACTGTTAATTTTGCTGAGTATGTGAAAATGTTACGGGAGTTCTTGGCACCGATGCTACTGGAATTTGCTGGCTACAATCGTAACACATGGTTTCAGCAAGACGGGGCCACTTGTCACATATCTAACGAGTCCCTGCCGGTGGTCAAAGAAATGTTACCGGAAAAGCTGATTTCCAGACGAGCCGACATCCCATGGCCACCTAGAAGTCCAGATCTATCCCCAGCAGACTTCTTTTTATAAGGTTATTTAAATAGTCGTGTCTACATTCATAAATCAAAGACACTACGTGAATTAAAAGAAAAAATCAGCAAAGAAATGTCGGCGATCTCGCGGTTACTTTGCCGACGAGTATTCGAAAATTTCGGTACTCGCTTAGAAGAGTGCAAAAGGCGAAACGGTGGTCATTTAGATGATATTATTTTTAGAAAATAAATTACAATTAATTTACTTTCTTGTAAATAAACATTATTTTAATATATGCCAAATGGTTTTTTTTATACGACTTTTTCAAATGTTAACGAATTCTTGGCCCACCCTGTATGTATACGCTGGCTTGCATTTTATTTGCTACAGATTTGTGTCCAATTTATAACTAACATTTTACTGATTTTGAGTTTTTATATCGCAATCTAAATTAATGTTGCAACTGTTTGTTCTCGATATCAAACACGGTTACTTTAAAATAGAGAAATGTGACGTAGCCCTCTTTACTTTTATATTGCTTACCTCAAAAAAAAAAAACAGCGATCGAGTTATCATTTACGCAGGCAGAATAAATTCCGTGCCCTTTTTTATTCGGTCCCTTGCTTACAAAGCTTAATGCTGACAACCGGTTACATGGTGGCACATCGGCATTTGTAACATAAAAATTGTACCCTTCCCCGTCGTCCTGTAATTAACGTGGAATTCTCAATTCGTATTTAATCGAAACGAGATTTCGATAAATAACGCCAAATCGATTCGAGGAATAAACCAATTCAGTTTTTATACGTCACTGAAAAATAACAGTTTTGATGACAAATGGCCCGTTAATTTCAGTTTTTTTATTTGATTCGTCCTTGTAAAACGAACTTTTGATAGAGCAATTTTACATTGCGATATTTGTGCACTGGATTTTTGATTACATGAAATACCGAGCCGAAAACAGAATACCAATGCCCACTAGCTTTCGCCTTAGAGCGATGCCACACGATGCATTGCGTCGACGTCTGTCGCGACGCCTGAGCGGTGACGCTGCGTTGAGCTCCTCATAAATTAAAACTACATGTCTCACGGGTGCTGCTGGTGCGTTGCGACATCGCATTGTATGCACATTGTTCAAAGGATGAAGCGAGAAGAGGTGTGAGTAAGCGGTGTTACGCTGCGACATCGCACCGCTCGTGTGGCACTCGATGCGTTGAAAACGTAGCGTGGCGAAACGCAACGCCCGTGCGGCATCGCTCCTACGCGGTTATTCTGCAGATATGATACAAAAAATGTCGTGTTACTTGTAATTACATATCTACATTTCTCCGTGTGATAATTACATGTTGTCCCCGATTGTTAATATAATGTTTTATAGTCAATCCTGCAAAATCCTTGTGCCAACAAGTTTGGTTTAATTAATTCTCTTTTTTATTCTAATTGACATTGACAAGCCACCTGGCGGTCTGGGAACCGGCTACATCCGTTGTTACTGCGAAAACTAGACGGGGAATGCAGGTTTTATATACTCTGTAACCATGGATTTAGTAAAGATATAAGTATGAATGTGCTTTGCACGAACAACTAGTTCGTCGTGTTAACATTTGTTTCGAATCTTTGACTGTACAATACAGGCATGCTCTTTTTGTTTCCGCTATGGTGGTCATAACCACTACAAACAAACGAGGGAGTACAGCCTTAAAGTCATGGATTGCAATCATCCTTCTGTACAATAAAAAAATATATAGAATAGTCTCTTAGTCATAGTGTATTTATGAAGCGATTGTAATCTTTTTTTCTCTATATTTTTTTTACGATAGCAAATGACGGGACGTACAAGTCGTACCGCCTTTAAATCGCAAAGACAAGTCCTATGTACCAGTAAGTATACCAGCGCCCTTACCTTTTTAAGCCGGAACGCAGTTGTTGCTGGTTGGCGGTAAAAATACATTGGTGGTAGTACTTTCTTGGATGAACTCTTTCACAAGGAGCTCTATTGCTGTATAATATTTTAGTTTAAAATCGCATAGCAGATACGTTTACGTTGGCGGGTGACTTAGCAACGTTTCTCCACTGTGTGGAAAAGAGTAACTTTTATGATACTTTAATGTAAATATAACATAGGATTTTTATTTGTTAGTTGTCGGTATCAATATAATTTTCTCTAGTCATATCTCTTTTGGGCCCTTGTGTACCGATTGTCGCTAAAGCTGCTCAGATTATAACGCCACCTTCTGCGCGGTTCTGCCTCGGCCGTCTTCTATGACCCGTTCTGCAGTAACACGGATCTGTCTGTGTACATGCAATTGCCATTTCTAGCTTTCCGGACATCGACTAATCGCGTTCTGGAACGCAGGTCTGAACTCAGAACTAAGTCGATTAATTTGCAGGTCAGTATGCTGCTCTCCTTTGTCATAATAATAACCCATTAAATGAAAATTCCCTCGACCTCGAAATGAAAGCAACCAGGTAGGAGCTGGTTTCGTAAAAAAATGTTTTTTAGAAAATGTTTTTATCCGCTTACCCAACTCGTTACCTATGCTTACGTCAGAACGATAACGTTACATTTTATCCGCTTCCCAACAGTATGTTAATTTATAATCGTAACTATGAACGTGCGTGCGCCTACGCTACATACGTATAATTAAACATTGCGATTTACAGTCTTCTCTCTGTGCACTAACGTAAAATAAGTTTGGTACACATACAAAAAAGAAATCTAGAGGGTACTTGACCATCTCCACCGCTCTGTCGACATACCCAGCCCTGCTCAGTATTTATTTCCATTACATTTTTCTTTTATTGGTTCGTCTAGTTGTGTTACCGCTACACAACAAGTCGGACCAATAGGGTCGTTTTTCGAGTAACGGCTTTAGTCTCCTTAGCTAAACCTAAAACGTCTTCGAAGATTGTATTAGATACAATCAATTCCTTTCTTCTCCGTTTAAGTATGTGATAATGAATTATCTGTAACAGTATACCTATCATGTAGCGTTGATAACAAATGTTCAATTTTATTGTACCATCTTTAAAATGTTTACTTACGTCCTATAAATGTATTATGTTGCATATAGATTAAGAATTTCTACGTAATAAAGCGTGTCAATAAAAAATAAATAATATATGTACAATTTCGATGCTAAAATCAGCAAAACAGTTTGTTTAATTAATTAGTTACTTTAGTACAGCAAAGTATTGTCAAACGCCTCGAATAAAATATCGAATTTGAGAAACAGGTTACGTTTTAAATCACGTCAGTTGAAGTCTAATTTCTAGTAACACGAAATACATAATTCATACGTATTGTTAGAAGTAAAATTTCGAGCGCTCATTCGATATTAATCGTTAAAGCCGAGTCCCGGCGACACAGCTAGGTCGTAGTTAGGTTACGTAGACAAGGGCGGCGACCTTGGAGTCACCCGGCCCCCACCCACACTCACCCCATCCCCAAGTTTACTCACAACCCCACGGGATATGTGAGCTGACTTTTGAACGTACTCCTTTGACTGTAGCGAATAAGACGCCGAGCTATATACGAATGGTTGATTTATGCCAATGTTTGTCTTTGTTCCTTAAACATAAGAGCTGAAGAAAGTGTTAAGAATACTGTAAGATAGCCAAAGACTTGTGTTTTCTTCTCTACTAGCTAGTTTCAATTCTATCTTCAGGGTATAGCAGGGCGACATGATTTTTGTATGCAAAGATGCATCTTGCACACAAAAATAGGGAGTAAATAAATGTAGTTGGTGCCTGATTTATTTTGTCTTATAATGGTAATGTATGTTATTTTAATTATGTTCTGCTTAATAATAAATAATTCAAATTCAAAATTGTTTATTAAAAACTACACGGGACCATGGTGTTAGTTCTTGTAATGTACAAGAAAACTCTACAACTGTGTTACTAATAATTATACATAAATAATACATACAATCAAAAATCAAATTAATTACTAAAGTATACATGTTTAGGATTTATAACAGCCGACATCCAATGCCTCTGTAAGGCACTGTTCGGTCTATCGGCTAATATCCTAAGTATGCTTGCTGTAAGGCTCTCCAGCATTCTGCGTATCACTGAAACTATTTTTTTGCGCATTATTGCATGAAAACAGTCAGTGTGAGCATCCGCAAACATACCAGATGCACTGCAGTACCTGGGTAACCCCAACAGCATCCTAATCATGTTGTTGTAGGTCGCTGAAGATGTTTTGGGGTATACCTAGCCCACAGGCCGCTACAGTAAAACGATTAAATATTTAATTAACGATAATAATTATTATTTTCTTTGTTAATTTGAATTTTCATTTTGTTTTGATTTGTTTGCGTTTAGTTGTTTTTAATTTTTTTTCTTTTGACAAAATTTTTCATCTTCGAATTAAGTTCATTTTATTTATATATTTTGAATAATATTAAGTTTTGATTTTGAAGATTTAAATTTGCAAAGTATATCCCTATAAACAATGGCTACTAATGTTAAGGTTAGTACAACTAACATACTATGGACCTTGCTATGTTGTCTGTCAATAAAAGATCCAAATTTTCTAAAAAGCCTTGTGAAAACATAGTGGACAAACATATTATTATATATTATAAGAATTGATTCTATTGAAATTTGAAGTTTTTTTATTTGTAATATCTAGTGACGGGGCGAAGAAATTAATTTTCCTTAATAACGACACAATAATGTATTTACGAACGATCTTGTAAACACATTAATTATTAAGTGGTCGACAGAAATTCTCAGAATTATTGTAGTTTTCCATGTTGACAAGTATTGTTCATTCAATTAATTACTAAATAACATTTGATTCTTCTACGTTTTAGTAATCTACGAAATAAATATATAAATAAAATAAAATGTTACTTTATTTAGGTACGCATACATAAATAAATTTAACATTACGTTACTATAATATGTAAATAAATATAATATATAAAAATATATAATATGTCAGCTGGGATAATGTAATGTCATTAAAAAATCGTAGTATGTCTGCCGCGATGGATGTACTGTCCTCCTTAAAGTAATCGACATTTTTAGCGAAATTGAGTTATTAACATATCAGTAGGGCTAGCACGATAATGCGCGACTTGCGCGATAGCGATATAAAACGCGAGATACCGCTATAGTTAAATAAAATAATAATGCTTATGAAAATAGCAATATCTCGCGCTTCTATGTCGTTCTCGCGCAAGTCGCGCCTTATCGTGCTAGCCATACTGGAATCAGCGAAACGAAATCTACAACCGCCTGTAAAACGGTTTTTTATATCTTATTTAGTTTCAGTTTTATTGCCTCTTAAGACCCAGCAAACTGCAATGGGAAAAGCGCTAAATGACCAATGTATACACGCCAGCACATCAAAGTATCTTGTTCCGTTGCACTGGAGGTGATTCTCGAACAAAAATGTGTAGTCTGGTGTGCCGTAGTCCGTGCATTAAAATGTACTAAATATAATAACATTCTTCCGAGTCAAGCAAGTATGCTCTCAGTTTCGTATGAAAAACGTATTTTTGTTGCCAGAAATTTGAATGCGATATTTTCATTATAATGTACACTGGGCGTTTACGTGATCATAAGATTAATATTGTCTCGGTCTGAATTACTTCACATATTATGTACATTTTGATATACATGGGTCCTTAAGAGGTTAAGCAACGTGAGCGTAGTTCACACTTTTCAAAGAAAAAATAATCTTTAAGTGCCAATATCTCTAAAATTACCAAAATGCAAATGCGCGTTAGTAATGACAAGGAAGGCTGTGTCGACAATCATGTTTCAAAAGGATAGATGTCGATTATGGCAACTGGTTTCTACATATTTCATTGACTTGTAATTCTTAGAGTATTTTAAAAGAACAAAAAATTTGACAATATATTCTTGGTGACTGCTGGTTCTGTATTGTGAGTGAGACGAAAGTTATTAGTAATTAATTTGTACATATTTTTGGCATTCTTTTGGATTGTATTTAATATGCACATATTTTAATCATTGTTCATTTGTTACAGGTTAGTCATTGAATACAACTCGAACGTTGGTGGTGAGTCATTTAGGCTTTCACACTAATAAAACTAAACACTCGTTTATAAACCGACTCCAAACGTTTTTTGTTGGAAAGAGAATGTTTCAGAGAGAGAGAGAGATATATATATATATATATATATATATATATATATATATATAAATCTACCTCTAAGGGTGAACTACTCACTATATCACTAACTAGCTATACAACTAGTGATATAACTAGTTATATAACTATATAACTAGTGATTGAATCTGGTTACGCGCACTTTCCTGTAATAGATTTCAATAAAACTTGGCAAATAGATGTAATTAATTAATAGAAATGGTTTTTTTGTATATAAAAAATCATAAAATTATCAATCTCACTATACCTGCATAATATGCTGTGGGTTTACTTATTCTGCCGTGCTTACAATATTAACAGTTTGAAACTGTTCTTATCATAAGCACAGCAGTATTTTGGAGCAGAAATTTACGATTTACGCTCGTTTATTAGATCTTTCATTAAAAATAACTTCTAGATTTAGTACCTCTCGTTGGTTCTGACTGAAAACCAGCGCCTTAGGGAACTTAGGTATATGCTAAGTCAGCGCAATTTGACTGCAATGACAAAAATGTTTTGTTTTTCCTGTTGTATTCAATCTGTATTTGTGTCATACTAGTGCATAAATTGTTTATCTATCTATCTGTTTGTTACTTTATAAACGATAAATTGCTTCGACCTAATAACAATTTTACGTCCTATACGCATTGGAATATTATTCTTCATTCTTGCACGTGTACGAGTTGGTTAAACAAGTATTGGGTGTTTGTGCCTTTTGCTCTATATAAAGTCCAATTTACATTTTTCCAATTCACACACACAACTTTTACCCATTTTATTTTTAATTATGTAATTCTTGATTTATGTCGTATATTGTTGTAGTAGCAGTAAAGCTCCTTGTCAAAGAGGTCGTCCAGGGTAATACTGCCACCTTTTACCTATTTCTGCCGCTAAGCAGTATTACTGTGTTCCGGTTTTGAAGGGTAAGGGTGCTATGGGACTTGTCAACTTGTGTCTCAGGCACAGTGGTAGTGCCTCTCAGATCTTTGCGATTTTAAGGCTTTGCATGGCACTGCAACTGTTACGGACAGGCGTATAGCTTACCTTCAGGCGCAAGACTTGTTCGTCTTCATTTGCATTTCATCCAGCTCTGTTTGACTCTAAACAAACTCGAATTGAAGTCTCCACGACTGCACGCTGAACGAGTTCAGCTTACTTTCAACTATATTTCAGCGCACGCTCGACCGGAGTCTTCCCAAGTTGACGTACTAACTTCTCCCCTGCTCCCGGAGCTGTAACTAAATACACATATAACTACATACAAATATAACACAAGAAACACGGCTCGTATCGTATTAATACGCTGTCCCAACTTACATAATCTTGTGCACTTTCGCAACTCCGAATTTCCGCCGTTACATTGTCATACACCAAATAACACATTAATAGGTATAATCCACGGTAAGTAACGTTAGGAGAGGCAAAACAAAACAGGCTCTGTAGTAATATTGTGATAAACAGAGAAGCGCACGTTACGGTGAGGTTTATCAAAAAGCGGCAAGCAAACGGTCCGTTAACGCATCAAGCTTTAAAACCACTTTGAATAACTAAAGCTGCGACTTGGCGTTACATTTTCTTCTTTACTTAGAGTGCGTATTGTGCGAGGTTTTCGTTGCCATTAATATTAACACAGAGTCGTTCACCTTGTACGCTCGCTCTGACGCTACACGTGTTACGCTTTCCATTATAATCACGGCGGGTTTTTATCATCTATATCACGCGTGTCAGTATTATTGCGCGTCGCTTGCAGCACTCGTTATCTGCCCTGGTACAGGTCGCCTAGTCTATATTATTGTTAGATGGTATTATTGCTAAGAGGAAAACATATCTCGAAATAGCGCGATTGTGCCGCGTCGAGTCGTCCCTCGTCCGCCATTATTCACTTTTTGCAGAGTGCTAGCATTCGCCTCGTTCTGTTGACGTCGTCGTTTTTGTGCCGCGCTCGGTTTGATACAGGCAGACGCTTTGTCATTTTTGGACGACCACTCCGATTTCCGGGCAGCCTAGCTACCGCGCAATTGGACGCAAATTACAAAAAAATACCAATTTGTCTTTTGCAACGCTCGCGCTTGCTTCCAATTTACGTTCTCTGTAGTGTCATTTACCGAATTGTGGCTTTGTCTTTATACTAGACTTGTATTTTCTTCTATAAAAGGCGAGGCACATACATGAGGTGGGCGATCGTTGCCTCACTAAATACTGTTGTTCCCTTATGTTACACTTAATACTCTGCCTATTAGTATTGTATGTGAGATGACAGTCGCCCGACGAGTTCAGGCCGATTTAGAGAACTCGTTCTCCAACCTCAATAGGCAGTCCTGTGAGAAGTTTTCGCTTATATAATGTTTGCATATTGATTGTTGCTTTTATAGGCTACACGTGTATATGAATCATGCATTGTAATGGGTGAAGTTTGCTTGCAAATTTTTTGCGTACACGGTTTTTCAAAGAACAAGTCAAGTTACGATAGTAGTAATTGTCAGCCGAACGTCAATTAGGCCGATTGGAAATGGCGCACAGGTCTGTAAATTGGATTACTTATACAGCGTCAAATTCGATTGCTACTCGACATGCGAGCGGCGTACCTTACCTAACCTTCAATGCCATTACGAACCGAGACAAATAGTCATGCCTTATCAGCAGTTGCGCAATTCCCGCCTTTAATGAATACACGTGTTATCTCGCCCGTTGCCGTTCGAGAATATTCCAAACGTCCGCGTGGCTAGGTCCGCGGCCGATAGTAAGTATATATTACTTCACAACGAATGAGTACACCAACCGGCTCGGCGCTCGGATAGTTTCGCACGACCACAGTCAGCCGCGTCGCACATCGGCGTGCACCGATCGTAAATTCCGTTTTCGCCGGCGTGAAAGGCAACCTCCGCTGGCATCGGTGCATTCACCGCACACCATGTCGAATTTATCGCGAGATCGATACGCGTACCCGCCAACGCGCTCTGTATACACGCTTACCTGCGCCTAGCCGCGCTCGGCCGACGTCACCACACGTGGCGAGCGGGGACGCGCGGACAGCGCTCGTGTGTGAGTGCGCGCCGATTATATGGAATTCAGCGATTACGCCACCTACCTATACGAATGCGGCGAGCGAGTGCGACCGCCGCGAAGTAATAATAATAATTAGCTGCCTCATTATTGTTATTCGAGGCGACGGCACTCGCTGTCACCGGCAGATAAACGCCGCGCGACCAGACGACGCTCGCCCCGCTCGTTCAACTCTGCCATTGTTACGTTTGCTATTGTTTTGTATCGAGGAGAAGTCCGCTTTGTGTAGTATCGTGCAGTGTTGTGTGCCTGGTCCGATTGGACTGGATTGTTAGACGCGACGGGACTCTCCTATCAAGTACGTTTGCTATCTAAAGTTCAATTGTATTATAAATGATGGTCTATAAAGAACGGTAGGTACATTTGATAATTTGACCTGGCAACAATCTCTGAACTAGAAATAAAGCAATGTTAGAGTTCGATTGAAATAATCATGACATAACTTCTATAAATTGGTGAAAACTCGGTACTCTTGACGAAGAAAGTTATTGATGGCCATTGCTTTTGATGTCAACAGCAATTCCAGTTTGAAGCGCACTTCAACTCTGTTTCTGGTTTACTCGGATGTTGAAACGTTTGATGTCGGATCTCGCTTTCCAATTCTTTTGTTGTCATGCAAAAGTAATACTTTCGAGCTTTTCCATGCAAGTTAAAATAGCATGTACACTATACCCACATGAATAAGACTCACAATACATTTATACACATACAGTGTTATTGTTCCTGTTACTACTCTAAATAATTAAATCCTTATCAAAAGAAATGTGTTATCTAATCGATTGGCGTAACCAGTCATTTATTACGTTCGCTTTTAGGGTAAAAATGTGGAAGATTTTAAGAATATTTATGTCTGTTTTTACTCAATATAAATTGCGTTGACGTGGAAGCCGTTCTCCTTTTCGATAGTATAGTATTTGTCTACTAATGTGAACATAAGGTGAATGGTCCCATTATTGCCACGCTTGCGTTGCAATTTCATACCAGAAAACCGTTTTCGTGCTCAATAAACAGAAAATACACAACATTAGGGGCACCACTAGTCTGGCACTGCGGTGCTATCGAGGGTTGTTTTCATAAATCGCCGCGATCGAATGGTCCGTACGATTTATGCGCATCTCGACTCTCGTCTATCACGTCACGCTAGCCCGACGTACGGAAAATGGACAGCCTTGGCCTGGAATAACGAAAAAACCCTAACAATTTTGGACGAATTTATTACTTACTTTTTGGATATTAAATATTTTTGCACAAAATAGTTGCACTTTATAGGATTAAATAATTTTGTTGCGTAATAAATAATTACGTCGAATTATACAAATAGTGCCAATACTGAAAGAAATGGGTGTTGCACCCGAAAGGTGAGACATTAAATGTTGTTGATCACTTTTTGATGCTACAATATTACAAATGTCTAGAGGACGAAGTAGAATTCCGAGAACGTGTTTACTCGCATTGTACAAGATTGTTTATTTTACATTCTGTTTAATTATTTTCTACGGTTTGAAATGTAAGAAATTTAATAAATATCAATGTGCAACTATTTAAAAAATTCCGACAGTTTCTTTGCAGTTCGTTCATTTATACACAAATTAATTAGTCATTAAGAAGTCATCGACTGCATTTGTGGTAATAAAATTACTAAAAATGCTACGCAACTGACGATCATGATGTGGCAAAAAAAAGATTAATCGCGGGATCTCGTCCCGCGCCACAACCTCTTAAAACAATATTACTTTAAGCTTACATTGACTTTTCGTACCATAACGCGCTTAAAGTAAGCTTATTGTAATGTTAAAAGTATGATGTTTTATTGGCAGCTTTGTGACGATCCATTCACTCAGTTCGTACTATGACGCGACTTTAACATTAAAGTAATATTGTTCTTATGTCATATTTAGCAATCATAAAATAGTTACACGGATACAATGGAAAAAAAAATATTTTGAGTTTTATTGTCTTAATATTGATTTGTAATGATTAAAAGTTAAGTTGATCTTATTTATTTACATATATCTATGTTTATTTTTTATTTCATATCACATAGGAAATAATTTCTCGTTAAATAAAAATACGCGATGTTTATTTCGCAAAATTATGACAGCGCCCTCTATATCATTGACAAAGCTAACATTTGACACTAGACTATAATTCCGAATTCTCAACGTGACTATCAACACTCAACTTGTTTTATTTATTTTTCTTCATGAAAATGCGGAAAAATTATTGAAAACAACGTAATTTTAATAGATTTTATTATTACATACTTTTTTCTTTTTTTAACAGTCAAAATTCTCTGAATCTAAATGACATCAAGTACTTAAAATATTACTACGATAAGACGATTTGGATCACCAAAAAAGAAAGAGATGGCATTATATAGTTCACATAGCGTTATCTCTTACCTATTTTTAGTAAGGAATGGACAATATTGGGAAATCATTCGATCTTTCAATCACTTTTGCAATAATACATTACTCGATTGACAGGTTCGTCAAGATACGAATACGAGTATATTATAATAAGCTACTTTAAGCTTACATTGAAATAAGTTTGTTTTTGGAAAGGTTATGGTAGGCCCCCAGGTACCTGGCCTCATCTTACTTAGATAAACATATATTTAATTGGTTAATTATTTGTCATATGAGTGTAAATATGTACAAATATCTTAACGTATACTTTTTAAGGTTAATCAATATATGTGGAATTTGTCGTCAATTTATTCTACTCCAGTCATATAATTTACACACGCGTCATCTCAATAATAAACATCTAACAGGTTATGCAAGTTATTATCTATCACGCACTTAGCAGTTGCCGTGTCCATATATAAAATTGTACTTGATAAGGTTAAAATAATAGCTTTTTTAGTCACCACTAATTAAAATAATAATAAACAATAAAAAAAGACCGACCCAATTAGCCACCCTTATACAGACAAATAGCGTTGTTATGCTGATATGTCGATTCCATTGGAAGTAATTTTATTTGTACTTTAATTTTACTGAGAACTAACTGACGACGGAACTCTTTTTGGTAGAAGTAGAGCTCCTTGTGAAAGGCTTCGTTTATGGAATGACTGCCACTTTATCTATTTTTCCCGCCAAGCTGTAATGTGAGTATTACTGTGTTCCGGTTTTGAAGGGTGTTGGTAAAATTACAGGCACATGAGACTTGTAAACGTATGTCTCATGGTAACTGGCGCAGTGTCAGCTGTCAATCTTTGCTATTTAAAGCTCTGAGCAGCACTGCAACTGTTATGGACACGCGTGTCGCATAACACCAAGTGTACGACTTATTCGTCTTGTCACTTGGTATCATAAAAAATAACTTCGCCGGTAGAATACTAAGAATACAGAACGATGACCCAATCACAATAGTTATTATAATTATAGTTAACTGGAACGAAACAACTGTTGAGATTGTACGATCAGCGACATTAGCTTTGTTGCCAAAGTAGGTGACGTTTAATTGCCGTGCAGTCAAATTCTTAAACCCGGCGCTTCACTAGAAAATATTCATTTGACTTGCAAAAATAGAGCCACGTTAAACACAGGGGCATCCACCGAGAATTGCAACGAGGCAAAACGCGTGTGAAAGAAAAATGAACGAAACGTGATCCCTGTTACATATTTGCAGTGCATACGTGACGATAAAGCTGACATATTTTCGTACTGATGTCATTTTGCTGGTATGAAAATGTGACAGTATGACACTTCTCCATAATAAGGGCTTGCCGTAGGTTTGTATACTTACAGACAAAACTGTAGGTAGAATAATTTCATCGCTTAATATTATATATAGATATGTATAGTATTGTATAATAGTAGCAGTAGCTCCTTGTACTGCCACCTTACCTATTTCTACCGCCAAGCCACTAATCAAAACTTGTTCGTACCTTCACTTGGTATAATAAAAAAAAAAACTAATTTGTGTCAAATAGCCACTATGCCAAATGATTCAAGATTGTTTTTAAGCATTTGGTAGTTAGTTACACTTTTTTTTCCATTGTGTTAATTTGTTTTAACGTTATTAAAACTAGAATATGGTAACTACTATTGTGTAACCAGTTTAAAAGCGAAGTACTTTACGTAACATTTAAACCTTAATCCACTGTGCTGTGCTGTAGTGCCTGGACCTACGCCACTAGACTTTCTATAGACACCACTGTTATATACATTTGTGGTCTTCTAGCTTGGTTCTTGCTGAACCGGTTTCAGTTAACACGTCGAGTGTAGCGTTCTCGTACAAAAGCATATTCTTTAGTGTATATATTTTATTGTATACTCTGCTATAAATAACATCTAAATAAAGAAGACAATACGATGTTAATGGGCCGCTGTCAGTAACTTAATGCCGAATCGCCTATGCGTGATGTTTGCAGATAACAATAATCTATTTAAAAATATTAATTGTAAAAGGAATCTACTAAGACTCTTTCGCCTTATAAGTTGCTAGATCTCATTTAGAGCTAGTACAAATGTATTAAATAAATTAATTAATGATCATAAATCTATATTTATAAAGAATATTTTATGACTACTACTAATTACTCTAAGAAAATGGTGTTGCCAGAGACCTTGACTCGAATATTACATTTCGCTACTTAAAAGTTGTATTTACATGTGCGTTTTTTTTAAATTTTAACTGTAAAAAGTCCTAGAAGGTACGCGTAAAGCCTAAAAGTAAAAAGTAAATACTCTCAAGAGAAATCAAACCACCAACAATAACCAGTAATTGATTGATTTCATTTTGTTTGCGCCACCTCTGTGTTACTTTATTATTTAATTTCGTAAACTATTTAGGATTTATAATAACAAATATAGTTGATTTAAAAAAAACTCAACGTTTTAAAAAGTTACGAAAATTGCTTTAAAAACAAAAGTTACTTACATGTCACGCAAGAGAGTCAAGAGTTACGAAAAATGTAAGACATCTGGCAACTCGGGTATATATCGACGACAGATCGTCATACACGACTGCAGGAGCACTGCCCTCAAAAATTAATTTAAAATTTAAAGCAATCTCTTGGTCACTAGAGTAAAAACTAGAAAACAAATTACAGATTACTCACAATTTATATGAACTATTTGGTAAGTCAATAGTTGTTTATATCAAAATTTAATATACAAAGTTGTTTTAATATACATACTTTGAATTTTAT
>NW_020653900.1:8202603-8284605 GCF_003589595.1 Hyposmocoma kahamanoa | reverse complement strand
AAATTTAATATACAAAGTTGTTTTAATATACATACTTTGAATTTTATTTTTCTTCCGTTTAATTTAAAAACAACATACTGTTCGGGTGAATTGTCTAACCTGAATGAACTGAACTCGTTGCAAACAACGTACTTAGAAGCATTTTTCTTCGATAGATCTTTTATCTAGTTTTATCTGCTGACGTTGCGAGCGCACAGCACCCCGACATTGCGTACTGGACGTAGTTAACCAGTGGTTATGTGGCATTTCGCCTCAAGTGTAAATTTGCGGTTTACCAACAAGCAGACGGGTCGTGGGAATATTTGTTTTGATAACATAACGAGGGTGGAAAGTTATTTAGAAATACATTTTTAATTCCTGAAGTTCTTTACTTATTGAGTAAGTTCTTTACTCAATACTTAAGAAACCGGAATTATCATAGTTTTTTTTTAATAAAAAGAGCTAGCAATGACTTTATATATTTTAAAAAGGATTCAGTAACCGTTTGCTACTCACTTGCTACCCCGATTTATACAATTATACAATATGAATAGCAGTTATTTAAACGAAGCACTTAATTTAGGGAATTCAGCATAATATTATTATTGTCGTTGTATATATTGTAAAAGTATATGAAAATATCTTAGACGTGCCGTTTTCTCAAATGTTCCGATTATAGACACTCGAACGCTTCTTGGAACAATCTGTTCATTAATAAAAGTCACTTTACTCGCAACGTTTTGTTAAGGTCACAAGTAAGTACAAGGTTACAGATCGTTACTGATATTTCTCTTGCTGGGTTTACCTTATTTTGTCTAGTACCTGCACTATGATGTCTTAAGTTGTTACTTAATGGAATCTAAATACATTTTTATTGCAAAACTGGATATCTATCACCACGATTGGACGATATTTAATACATGTTATGTTTTAATATGTAAGAAGCCCACGCTATTCTCGATTATGAACTAAACACGCCAATAAACAAAAAGTGACACAAACTATATTTCCGTCTATTTCACATGCGTTCCAAAATTAGTATGATTGCGCGTAAAAATTGCTCTGTCACTGGCCATCTAAAAATATTGTACTTGGCAAAGAGACGGCGTTAACTCTTTGAACTATGGCCAAGGTGTTTTTATTATAGGCATACTACTATCATAGACTTGCACGTTTGTCTTGTTTGGCAGGCGCTTAAGACGTTCACTTGGGCATTAATCATGGTACATACCATGTACTTTTGCACTACAAATCGTGAGAGAACTCGTGATTTGTAAATTCACTAATACGTATTTTGCCGTGAAAACTAAAATCGTAATCAGTGTTATTTACGTACTGGGAAGGTGACAACCGTAGGTACGTTTTGCATCTTGTTAAAATAATAGTAATCAGTCCGTTTATATTGCGAGTTCCATATGTAACAAAATTACTATAAACTATTGAACTAACCCAGGCAGTTATGATTCAGAGAACGATTGCGCCTATCGTATACAAAGCACATCTAACAATCCTATTATTGTAACACGTGGACGAACCGCGCTGTCGGAACTATACCCAGAGTACGTGTAATACTTGAATGGTTTGTTTTATTCCGCAACTTTTTGATTGATGATATAAACCATTATTGAATAAATTACTACACATTCGAAACTGAGATCATGAACTGAAACTCTAAAATAGATATTTCTTTTGTAGATACTCTTCTTCCAAATGAACTTTGAACTCGTACAGTCATTGTATGTATGTATATAAATGATCGCTGCTGGAAATACATCGATGAGAACGGAACACGTGTTCTATTCAGACATTATTTCAGACTGGTAAATTACTTATCTGCTATTACGAGTGTGGAATCACGTGGTTTATCGATGCTAATATATAGGCCAGGTTTGAAAACTATCGATACTTTGACAACCGTTAGTTCACCTTAAAAATAGTTACGATGTCGATCTATTGAGTGATAGTGTCGATATAACTGTATTAGATAGAGTATCGACATTATTACTACTTTTCAAGGCAAAATAATATCCACAAGACTATCGATAGTTTCGGTGTTGGTTTACAACACTAACCGTGACAGTTAAGGTACTTTTAGGTAGTATAACAGACATATGACGCAAGTATCTCAGTTGCGGTCGAAATAGTTTCCTAATTTCAAACCGCATTGATGTTTTGTGACCGCAGATTTCAAAACTCACACATATGCTCTTAATAAAGCATATGTGCCAGCTACAAGTGAGTGGAAGAAATTTGTAAAGAATGCTGAAATTATTTGAGCTGAATGGGAAGATAAATAATAGATATGGTGAAAAATGTGGTCTTCAAAGATAAATTCTTTGAAGACCACATTTTGCACGTCGTCTTACGGCAGCAAAAAGTCTTACTTTATAAATTATTTTGCTAGCTTTTGAGTACTGTTTTTTTTAAGATAAATGGGTTCAATCTGCTAATACAAATTTATAGTGCAAGTTTTGGAAAATAGTATGTATAATGGAGGGACATAAATCAAATTGCCATCCAATTGCCAAAATAATAAGTTATAATTATTTATACAAAGATAGAACACTCGGAAAAAATTCTTTCGATCCGGCCGGATTCGAACCGACGTCTTCTAGCTTACCGTGCCAGACGCTATACCAACTAAGAATCTGGCACGGTAAGCTAGAAGATATCGGTTCGAATTCGGCCGGATCGAAGGAATTTTTTCTGAGTGTTCGATCTTTGTATTAATAATTATAACAAACTAGTGGAGTAATTTCAGAAAAAAAAAATTGAATGTCAATTCAATAAAAATTTAAAAATAATAAGTGTAAAATTGTCCGGGACGATATAATGAGTGCGTGTGTTCCATAGCCTATATTAAATTATAAGAACTACGACGTCAGTAAAATTATAGGATCTTCCAAGTGGGGACGGATATAATTTACATTCAAAAGTGATTGCATATTTTATTGTCATTTTTAACCTTTAGTAAACATCAAAGCTAAGCGATTGCATGTACCTAAACTAATTAGGAATCGCCACGTGTTCCAGCTCACCCAGCCGCCGCTGCCGCCGGCGGAGAGGCGTCACTCGACCTCTGCGAAGGCCGTGCCCGCTTTTATTGATTTTTTACGCGCGCTGTCCACTCCGTACACCTCCCGACACGCCCGCCCGGGTGACACTCTAGCCTTATAATTGACTGTAGTTTTGCCAATTGTTACTTTTACTACATTGGACATATCACAATTTTCTTTACTACACACGACCAGTAATAAACTGGAAGAAGAGCGAAACATAGACGTAGTAGCGTCATAGAATTAGTCGTAAAATTCGATTATGTATTGACGATATTTCATGCGGGGCGCTACTTGCTATGCAGCAATCTCTTGCAAACATCCTCTGAATACTAAGTGCCGTGTATGTTTGAAGTCAATCCCAAAGCACGGTGGTGACTAATGATTTTATAAACTTTACTAATGTCGTCGTATGTTAAAATTTTACTGATGTCACATTAGGACAAAGAGAACGTTACTTCCAGTAACTTTTAAAATTATAACATACCTTAATTTTAACATAATATTATGCAATTTACTCACGTGATATTTTATTCACGCTACACAAAGCCAATAATATTGTCGTATGCACTTTCTTGAATATCATAACTTTTAAAGACTTAGTGCTGAAATTTACTGACGACGAAGTTTTAGAACAAGAAACTAATCTAATATTTCAAATTCATACGTACTTGTGATAGTAGCAATTAAACTAAACACCAAACTTTCATATTAGTAGTGAACTATGCTTAAAGTTTCTAACAAATTGAACAGGTGCATATAATTACTTGTTCGACTAGAGTATTAGTGGGTCTCATATATTTTGATATTACGATAGAACTAGTTTCCTTCTTACTAAACTTTCATTCTTGAGAACGTGTGAAACTTAAGACATTTATTTCTAGGTCTCACTAATCATAAGGTCGGTTAAAGTGTTTCATTAACCTTTTTCTCTTACATTTTATACAAAGTGGAAGAATGCATTTTTATCTTTCGAAATGACATAGTGCTTTTATTTTTGATAACTAACCAGATTAAAAGTCTTACTGATTAAGATTATAAAATTAAAAATTATTTAGTAGAAGTAGAGCTCCTTATGATAGAATTTCTCCAGGGAAGTACTGCCTTAAACTATTTCTCACGCCAAGCAGTAATGTGAGTAGGCAAATGGGACACGCGCGCAGTGCCCCTCAGATGTTTGCGTTTTAAAGCTCTGAGCCTGCAACTGTTACAACAGGCGTGTCGCTTACCACCAGGCCCACGACTTGTAGTCCCGTCACATGGTATCATAAAAAAAAAAACCAAAAAGGTTCATACGTACATAACATCACGTTATTTGAATAAAGAAGCAGGTTTTCTTAGAATTTTGTGTAGGTACCTAGGTTGAAAGCTATCAGTATCAATTTATGTACGCTGCTCGAGTAGTCCTTCCTAATTAATTTGTTTAGGCACCCACTAACTTTGTTTTAGATAAACTTTAGTAAGTCTACTTCTTGTTAATTAGATTATATCCTTTATTGAAAGTTCCAACAAAGATGTAGTATGCGAAAGCTCCATATATATCAGAGTGAATATGTACAGCTTATATATACAGCGGTTATATGTTTAGAGAATAGTTTCGTTGACTAAACGGAAGAGTAAGGAATGAGTGGTACATGACATGACCTCTCGAATCGTATTGCCAACCCATATTCCACGTTACACGTGTTACGTTAAATTATTCTTCAACAGTTCGTTGACTGAGCAAGCTTATAGACGCGTTTCCTCGAAAACATCCTCCCTGAGCCTTTTGATGGAATTATTTGCGGCACGTCAATAATTTACTGCTCTTGTTTGTTTCAGGTTGAGACGAAACTCGGACTATACAGTAAGTTCCGTTTTATATCTTCCTAGAAACGGCTAAATCTAGACGCGATTGGTAAACTTCGGCCTCCACTAAGTAATAAACTTTATATAGTATGCACCCTACTCTACAAACTGAGATAGAGCAGTTGAGACCACTGAACAGTTTCCAAATGGGTTTACACAAAGTGATCGTATATACATACGGAGCCAGATTGTATTTCGTGGATGTAAAATTTGCTTATCAAGTCAATTTACTTTGCATACGTTTTCTTTTACCGTGACAATTGTTTCATTTAATTTTACGACTTTTTATAAATACGGTATCGTAAGACTGTAGATAAAGAAAGCTTTTCATTTACTTAGTTTCTTAAAACAACTAAAACTACGCGTCAATAGTGCCAATTAATGTGTCTGTGGATGACGCGTTAAATGCACGTTCGGGTCACGCATGGCAGCCCGCTAACTAGATTAGCTCTAGCGTTGTTACCAACTCGATGCTTTGCATCATACTCCTCGTTATACTTGCTAATGCCACGGAACCAAATTCATGAATGCCAAATATGCGGCCTTAATTAGCAGTTATTTGCTGAAAATGCCTTTCGTATAATAGCGGAAGTTAGGTTCACTTTTTACTTATAAACGGTGATGTTCTTACATTCTGTTCAACATCCTGAGCGTTTTGTGCAAAGAATTCAACGCACGCCTCGTCATAACACGTGAATGGTTTACGTCGCCTCATCGTCATTTACCGTGCGACGCTTTCACGCCGGCCAGAAGCGCGATCCGTCTTTGTTCGGGTGAGTTATACGCAGGCCAACCGTCCGCTAAATGAACGCTAACCGCGCTACAAATCATCAGTCGCTAACTCACTTCGCAAGATCTTCCCCCACATGGCCCTCTCCCCCCGGTGGCGTCTTCCCGCTAATTCCCACCTCGAAACGATACATTCACCATGCTTTCGTGAGCGAACTTAACACGAACGCCGCAGTGACGTAAACACCACAATCGCGTGCGCCCGCCCTGTTGAAATTACACTCGGCTCGAGCGGCACATACGATCATTAAACGTATATCTGTTAATAATAATTGCGATTGTCTGGTTGTACGTGCGCAGCGAGTTATGGCGCAGTTGCTGGGTGCCTCGCCTCCCCCACCGCTACCGCCGGACCCCGCTGATCTGCGGCGACTGGCGCATCTTGAGATGAAATGGCATTCAGTTTCGTTTTGTGACGACTGAATGGGCGCCAGCCGCATCATGTGAATAGCACAGATATGCGATGTCACCGTAGATTTTTTCCACTCAGATATCTGACTCACTGAATTCGAATACGGCTGTGCTGTGGTTACCATCTAAAGTATTTCAGTTTAAAAGCTAAAGTATTTTGACTTCTGAAACAGTAACAAGAAATATATCATAGTGATACATACAATGTAACAAGACAATATAACTAACATCTTTATACCGTTACTTTGTTTTTGAAAGATATTTCTTTCAAAAACAAAGTAAAGTAAGTCTTTACTTACACTTTGCCGTGACCTTTATTTGCACCGTAAAAGAACTCGCAAAGGCGATAAAAACGACTCGGTTTCACAAAGTAACTCATAGTAGAATGTGCGATCAAATTCAAATGATATTTTACAGGCAATAGTCTGGTGTATTCGTGCGCAACTGTACCACACTATTACAGCAGTCTTACTCAGCTATTGGAAGAAACATCACGTATATCCGTACATGTAGCAGTTTTTACGTTAGCTTGCACATTTTTACGATCACGGCCGCCGGCGGAATGGCGGCAATTTAACACAGGCTGGTCGGGCTCTCATGACTGGTCCCTACGTGATCTCCGGCGACGCCAGTCGACTTAGTAATAACTCAGAGCGGTTCATACGTCGGTATCCGGATATGTTTTTATAAGTATACCTTTAAAAATGCTGTGGACAGATCAACCATATGAAAATGATTAACTAAATCAATCTAAAATGTATATGATATGTAGATAGTTATAAATGATTTTTTATTTTTGTCTACTTTTCATTTGCGCAAGGGAAAAGTGACTTGTTCGTAAGTTTCATTTTCGTTTGTCCCCTTTTATTAATTCCTTCAACGTTTCCTACATCTATCTCAACTCAGCATTATTTACGAAGTCCCGCAAAGGATCTTTCCGGCACTAATTAAATGGGACCCTCCTTCGCAAGTCGGCATTGGTATGCGGCGCGATAACGCTGTGCAAGCTACGGAATCTGATAGAGATACCCATACGTCTTTTTATGGATCGTATTTTATCCGATGCCTATAAGCACTGAATACCATTATTTTATAAGACACCGCATTTTTGTTATTAATCAGTCCAAAATCTTTTGAGAACTTTTTTGGCCTATGTTGTGTCTTTTTCATGACCAGTAATTCAGATTAAATGAAATCAACAGCCTAACATCGTCGTCCAAAAATTTTCATTCTTTTCCCCTCCCACTATGAATGAATTTGATTGGAATTTCATCCTACATCAGTCGGTCAACGGCACACAATCTGAAGGTATCCTTTAGCCCCTCGTGTTCTGTATATTATAATGTTTATGTATGTGTGTTAAAGCCAACAAAGGGTGGGACAGTCTCGCCCTCACGCCTCGATTCACGCGGTGTTGTGTTACCCTGAGGGCTTTTGTACACCCGACCACGCGTTCTATAAATGTGTCTCCACAATTCACAATCCATTCTAGGTTTAACGGTGCTATGGAGGAAAAGTGGAGAATTCAAAGGGACAAATAACCTGTGGACATTGCAGAATAGTTTGGTATTAACGATATACAATGACATCTTTCTGATTATTTACCGTTACTTAATTCATTGAAGTTTTGAGAAAGTTCTTGCATATTAGTTCCTGTTTCAAAGTAACTTAAATAGCGGTTTCTCGGGGACTTGCTCAAGATTATGGCTTAGGGAAACATCAACAACTTTTCCACGCACGAATAAATCCGATGGCGCAAACAGGAAAACGTCAAGGCTTCCTCCTTCACTTGTATCTCTTCAAAAAACTCGTACTTTACCGAGATTTAAGGTTATGTCGTGAATATTGAAATAAATTGGCCGTCGAAATACACGAACCGCGCATGTTTGAGGGGCTGTAGAGTGGAATGGTGTGTCGCGATTCCCGGAATGTTTTCCTCGAGGTCGATTTTTCGAGAATCCTTGTTTTTCGTCCTTGTTTCCTTTGTGCTTTTATGTCATAATAAGAAAGATGGTATGGTTCGGGTAAGCGTTGTGGGTTTTATTCGAGTGGAGTGTTTTTGAAGAAAATTCTCACCACGGAATAACGAAGTGTTGGAATTATGTTGCTTTGCAATTCATAGACCCTGTCAGAGTGAATGTTTACAATAGACTTAGAAAAATTAAGTAAAAATGACAATAAGAATGACAATCTTCAACCCTAACAGTAAAACACTAATCTGTCGTAAGTGTCTACAATAGTCAAACTCTGTTTAAAACCCTAAAACCAACAAATAAAATAGCAAACGTCTACAAACGTCAGCTTTCCACGTAAAAAAAACTTGTAGTGAACGGTTGGGTTATTATGTTGAAATAGTAGCTAATGCGTTAACTAACTTTAACTATTATTGGTACCACAGTTCATTGCGCTTTTGAGACTATGGATATAAAGTTTTCTATCGTTTAAACGGCGCTCATACGACTAACGACGTTTTAATTAAGTATGAGACTACATGTTGAATCTTGCATTGCCAGTAATCGCTCTCTTAGATAACTATCATTTATGCCATATTGGTAGTTTAACCTGCACGATGTCGAAATTCCGTCTGCAGACATTGTCAACTTACCTCGTTCAAATTGCATTACCGGCAAACTACTGGTTAGACCGCCATTTGCATAAATCACACGCGGCGACAAAACTACTCCTACAGTTTTTAATTGATTCCCTTTATTACAAGCGCTCGCTGCAACTTCACGCCGTTTGGCTTTACTTTTAAAGTTTTATGACCAGTTATTTTTGTTTGATCTAGATCTATTTCACTCTATTGAACTTGTACTAATAATTAATTTATCTATGTCATTAGACAAAAGTAAAAATAATAATAACAATGTACAAACAACACATAACAAACCTGGGTTCCAAGTCTGCTAATTTTATATCATCTCAGTTGTGTGTCGATAGCGTCAGGGGCAGGATTTGTATTTTGCTCCTCGATGGCATGTCGATGGCGTAGTCTACAAATGATTTGACATGAAGAAAATAGATTTAATTTGAAGACTGAATTGGTGTTTAAACGATATAAAAATTAAGATAAGCATATTTCCATGGAACTTTTAGTAAAGCGACATCGATCGTTCGTGTTTGAAATAATGAATGAATACAATAATTGCCATTTCAGTGATACTATTGAGATTCAACTGCTATTGCAACAGGATTTAGCAGAATAACAAATATAGTCATAATGATAACCAGTGATTTAAAAAAAAATTAGCAGAATTGGGGGCCTTTATTACCCGGGGGAATCTGCTTACAGATACCCCGGCCATGCACGGGCAGACCCCTCCTCTCCGCTGTAGGTGGAGGTATCGGTACGCTATATAATCTAGCTCAAACTAGGGAATTCCCAGAACTATGAACACCAGAGCTACGGAATTGACTCCGGGGATAAATCGCGCAATGTTACGCTTAATGTAGAAATGTAAACCTATAGATATAATTATTGCTGTCTCCGTGGCCGAACGGTTACCATATTGGACTGCCACGCAGAGGGGGTTCGATTCCCGGGTAGGTAGAAATATTTATATAGATGTACTATTTCTCTCGTGAGCTTGGGTGTAATTTGTGGTTGACTATGTGTGTTCCCATGGAATCCGCGAGACAGGGTTTCCCTATTGCGGGGCTATGAGTTTGTGCTTTATTATTATTATTGCCAAAGTGTTCAAATTATAATATAAATTACTAATTCAGTTGGCAAGAGGAAGGACGTGGTCGCTGTGCATTTATAAGTGCGTGTAGGAGCCAAGACGGCGGCTCAAACGCTCCATGTCAAGGCTTCCACAATGCCGTATTGTGTGAAGTGCTTAACTTGAGAACTCTCTTGAGAACCTTACCGCACTGGGAACATCCAGAAGTGTGCATTCGGGTTTCGGAAACGGACAATTTATGCTCAAAGCGATAATGACCCGATCTTCTTATCGTATCGACGGCAAGGACTATAATGCTTGCCATCCTTATGAAAGGACTTGCCAATTAGCGTGAGGTACCGGATGTATAGGAATGGAATTGTACGTCGTGCTTGGAAACTCCTCCTCCCCCATGATCCGAAGCGATGACGATAGTTGTCAAAAAAGTTTAATAATGCCGTAATCAGAAAGTTGTCTGCTAATATTAGTATGATATTTTATATTGTTACGAAAATATTTTTGACCATTCCACTCTGTTAAATTTACAAATCGTTTTTAATTAGTACGACGTCTTTATTGTTAAACATTATGTTCCTATTGTGCTTTGGTTTGTCGCTCTGTTTAAAGTCTTGACGAACTACGTGATGCAGATGTGTATTAGTCCTTATGATAAGGAGATAATTTGGCAAAGATGTCGTTTCAGAAGTGAATCTGGTACTAAATATGTGGAGACTGTATGACTTAATTTAACATTTTCTGATTAACTATATTAAAATATTAGACGACATCACATACGTTGCTCTGACCCCATAAGTACTTGTGTTATGGAAATCGGAACAACGACGGTACCACAAACATTCGGACTGGAGATGATATAGAAAAGTTAGTTTTGTACATTGTCTCGGCCGAGGATCGAACCCGGGACCCTCAGAGATGGCGACTCCATGTAAACCGGTGTGCAAGTCACTCGACCATGGTATTTGACCTCCATCTCACCTGGTGGAAAGTGATGACGAATGAGGATGACGATAGAGCTTGCACACATGTTGCACACAAATGATCACACATTGTCTAAATCTAAAGTTGTACGAGTTATAGCCGACATCTTCTAATTTTAAAGCATTGAATAAATACGTATATTTTTTTTTTTTTTGCAAAAGTTATCACAGAAAACAATCGTGCATGGATAACTTGCGCTATCTCGGTTATTAATTACAGACTAGGCGTGTCTTGCCTGATCACTTGTTTGACCACTGATATTGTTTACTTAGTCGCAGTTTTTACGCTGAATTATTAAATATACAATTACAAACGTTGAGTATCTGTGTATATATACACTGTGTGTATTCAGTTGCGAGGTGACACAGTTGCAGTATGTTTGATGTCTGGTTTTATTGTCTTTTTTTCTGCTGACTAATTGTAGACTTTTTGCTGTTTGAAAGTATATACAGTAAAACCACTTATTGATGAAGTTCATGTACATTAGGGATATTTATCAACTTACATCCACAGTATTTTAAAATACGTGAAATTATTGAGAGGCAAACTAGAGCAGAAATTATGAACCTTTTATTCCAACCTCGTTGCTATAAAGTAAGTTATAAGAATAACTGCTTCAACATTGTAGAATTATTTTCAATAAATTACCACATGAAATTGTTACAAGGACATACTTTTAAATTACAATTGACAAAATGTCTTTTGACACATTGCTTCTATAGTAATAAAGAATACTTTTACAAATCCTGTTGTACATTAATATTACACTACGGCGACCAAACGTTAAATTCATTTAATATTTGCACATCTGCTTGCAGGTAGAATGAATAATACAATGTACCTAATTTTACTCAAGACATAAGTAATTGCTGTGTTCTGGCAAATAAACGTATTCTATTATATTCTAAGTTCTGTTCTGCTGTTATTAGTAGTTTATATCAATATCCCATATTGTCGCTGTCGATATGAACGAATGTTTCTGTAGACTTAATTGAGACCTTGACTTCAATTTTTTTTTAATTTATATCATATCAAGTGACGACGAACCAGTCATACGCTGATGGTAAGCTACACACCTGTCCATAACAGTTGCTGGCACTGCAACTGTTATGGACAGGTGTGTAGCTCTTAATCGGAGCTTTTAATCGCAAAGATTTTAGGGGCACTGCCGCAGCACCCGTCACACTGAGACCTAAATTGACAAGTACCATTTGCCTGTCATTTCACCCAGCACCCTTACCCTTCAAAACCGGAACACAGTAATGCTGACATTACTACTTGGCAGCAGAAATAGGAAGGGTGACAGTACTACCATGGACGAACCCTTTCACAACGAGCTCTACTACTACTTAATACTACTCTACTATTAAATATTAAGGAACTGGCTCAAACATTTTATTCTAATTCATAAAGAATAGAAACTTGCTTTAGAGTGCAATTAACTTTAGAATAAAACTGCGTCTACCGCTTTATCCAATCTGAAAGCTGAAGCGGGTCCCAGCTGGGGTGAATGACCGTTTAACCGAGGTCTAAGAGGACGGTATGCTAATGAACTCTTTCACTTGCCTTACTTTGCGGCGCAGGCATTTAAGGCGTTTACTATATTGTAGTAGGCTATTAAACATTTTAGCAGTAGTATATAGCTATAAATTTTAATTGGACGGTAGTTAAACAAAAAGAATCCAATCCACATCCACTCACTTCGAGATATGGCAGTTTGAAGTTTAACAGTGTTTCTCACTCTTGTTTTATTTTTAAATCTTATAATGTCATGTAACACCAGAGATATTAATTTATGTTTATATGTTGGATTTTTTTGCTGATCTAAGAGGTTAGACTTCAGGGACCTTACCATGAACTCTTATTACAGTTCAGTATAGGTTCGTAATGACAAAAAAGCGGGATGGTGATATACACTTCATGTAGCGCTGGCTCACAACGATTTATTTTAGGTCCTAAACTGAATCGTAATAAGAGTTCATGGTAAGGCCCCAGGAACCGTTTGGTACATACCTCATTTTTTGATAACTTTGTGGATTGGATCCTATTTGCTTAACTACATCCAATTGGTTCTATCATTTAGATCGAAGATTGAATCTAAATAAGTTTTGGGTGAATAGGTCTTTCACAAAATGCATTATAAATACTGCTTTCACTTTGAGGTGGTAAGAAACGTGTAACGTGTGGCAACCGTACTGTATTGTATAAGTTTGTACAATTAAATTACAATTATTTATTTAAATAAAAAACCGACCTCAAAAAGTCGTGGAATTACGTCTTATTGGCCAAGTTTTATTGAAATAAATAAATATGTTACCAGAGAGTGTGTGAAACCGGATTCATCCTTTACTTTGCCACTCAAATTTAAATGGGACCACTATCGAGGTATCCTCTTTCCAACAGATAAATAATCATCAAAATCGGTTCACAAACGAATTATCGCGTAACATACATAAAAAAACAGTCAAATTGAGAACCTCCTCCTTGTTTTTGAAGTGGGTTAAAATCGATAATGGTATTCACTTGTTTTTTATAGAAAGAACAAATCTGTTTAAACCGTGGAGAGGTTGCAAAGGTACCAATGTTTATAATTAATTAAACATGTATTTAAAACAAATTGCATTTTTTGATGCCTTGTTTTATCTATCCTAGTATCGACTGCATGAGTACCATAACCAATCGGCTCTACTCATATACATGTGTTACAAAATGGCGTTGATGACTCAAGTTTCGAGAACGGAATTGTTTTTGGCCTAATATTCGTTACATTAAAATTTTAGTTAAAAGGTAGCATGCAAGATATGGCCTTTATGAATATTATTTTATAAACAATAGTAAAATGAGAAGTTAATAAAGTTTACGCTTTTCGATCATGATAGATTTGATGTGAAAACATGCTTTGATGCCCATAAATAAACGAGCAACGTACCTATCGAAATTTAAATATGAACTATATTAAAATTTATTGGCGCGAGGATGTAGGCTGTAGTTGATGATGATATACAATATTGAACGCTTTCCTGGTCCGCTTCACCCGCTTGTGTCATACCTCGAAGAAACTGTATATGGAGTACATTAATGCTTAATGGTCTATTGTTTCTGTATAGAGACTAATTTTGGCTGGAGTTTATTATATTATCAACTTGTTTATTCAATTATGGAATTTCAGTATTTATTACGACTTTGTTTTTTTGCAGTGGTATCGGTAGAGGGTATCTTCTTTTTGCACATACTCTATTTTTTGTTAGTATAGTGAGTGGCACTTAGTAAAAGAGTCTCGTTTAAAGATAACATTTATTTAACAAAAATGTTATAAAAATGTTCACGTTCTATTATTTAATTTAAATATTTAATCTACATAGTTAATATTTGCCTAGATTATTTACTAGTTTCGCCCAGTGAACTAATTCAATAATTTTTAACAGAGGCCAGAGTATCCTTAAATCTTCGTCGTGTTTAATAATACTTAGTTTTTTGCCAACAATGTTTACTCACAGATCAGATAACCTCGTGGGGCCCAGTCTAGTTTAAAAGCCACAGATAGACTTTTTCCGCCATGACGTAACGCAGTTGAACGAACTATGATCAGATTCCAAATCAGGCGAACGGTCACGATCTCGTATCTAATTTACATTAGTTTGAATAATTCTCACCAGAAAACAGTATGAAAATGTTATCGATATATATCTTAAGAACTTGGCAAAGGATGCAGATAGATACATTGGACACGTGCATCATAGTCATACCTAGATATAACCATTATATATTTGTTATGTTAAGCGTGTTAACGCAAGGTGTTTGCTCCTTATAAATAAATTTCCTATTTTTAATTACAGACGTAGCAGAACAAGAAACCGTCTGTACTGTGTTGTAAAAACACCGGTAATAATGAGTAAATTGAATTGATAGAGCAAATTTGTTTCTACGTCTGAAAGTTTTCAAATTTTTTTTTAAATTGCGTACATTGCAGAGCTAAGTCATTTCGACAAGGTAGTTATTTGTTGCCCTTTGCGATTTGTTCCATTTTGAGTCATACCCAAAAATCTATTAGGTCCAATTAATTTTAACCGTGATGGTTGTGACTCTTTTTATCAGTGTATATAAATTTTACATATTTTTTTTAAGAAGCGTATTATTAATTGTAAAGTGATGTATTATTTTGTAAATTGCTGTGTTGAAATCGTCATTGATGCATTTATTGCCTTTTAAGTAACAAGAGTGAATTGTTCAGCGAATCGATAGAAAAGTTAGTTTTCTACATTGACCTGGCCGGGGTTCGAACCCGAGTCCTCGGAGATGGCGACACCATGAAAACCGGTGTACAAGCCACTCGACCACGGAGGTCAACATTATGTAGTTACCATTGACCCTCTGAACCCTATCACTTAAAATCGGATTTTAAAAGCTAATAATTAGGCTCACGACCCGCCACACTAATAGCGAAGTTTCCTGACTACAGTTCATGGTAAAGAGTATCATAGTATACTCACAAAATATATAATTACAGTCAAGTTTATTTTGGAATGACTGACATCATAAATTCTCCACAGATCAAAGAAAACGTAATAATATTTGAAAGACGTTTGCAATCTATCAAGTCTATCGATTCTCGATTTATTCCGTCGTCAACCCACTGGCATCCTGGGAGTATGTAAAATAATTCAAACCGTAACCGGGCGTTTACCTCTAAAAGTGACCCGGCTCAGACTGCTTGAAATATGCGCCATCCTTTGCGAACCCCGATAAATATACAAGATAAATAGCCCCGGCTTCTTTTGTTCGCCGAAATTAGACCGTTTTGACAAATGACAGCCACACAGACCTTTAATGGCGTATTTTTAGTTCGTTTTGTTAGAAATTAATGGAGGTCTCATTGTTGAAAACAACGCAAAACTTAGATATTTTATGAAATTTTATAACTTTTGATCATTATTACGGTTAATTACATAGCATACAAAACTCATTCATCAACCTGATACGTAGAAGGAACGAGTATATATGAATTACGACGTATTGATTACACATGGTTAGACGTAACTGTACGTGTTTCATCATCAACCCATTTATACGTCCCACTGCCAGGACGGGGCTTCTCTCAGGCGAGGGTTTAGGCCATAGTCCGTCACCCTGGTCCATTATTTGTTGGGAACTTTACACATTATCCCTTCTTCGACGTGCACTTTCCATCAAGATGCTTTTCTTCACCAAAAATCTCATGGTAAATTTCAAATTACGTGGGTGGCACGTGTTTACCATAAAACAGGGTTTGATTGATACAGTAGATTACAATCTCTCGGAAGTGTTGCACTCCAAAACAAAATGAGGCAACAAATCAAAATGACTCATTGGTCGGTTACTAGGCGCGCTCGAGAAAGCAAATGAAAGCCGATCGCTTTCCCGCGTTGCGACACGAGGTCGCCGGTACGAGCTATTATATAGCAACTGCGGACTCGGCGAAACGTGCCTCTGGAATGTAACGACACTGTACAAGTTGTATAGTGTTGTGTGTAAAGCGTCTGCAACCTATAGACACTGTACGGTACGGCAACATGTCCGGATTGAAGAATTTTAGGCCATTAATTTGGCTATATTGTGTATGAAATTGCTATAACTATTTCTGTGAGACGAATTGCTGTATCAAGAAATACTTATTTATACATATTGTCTCTACTTCTTAGAAATTTACAAAGGGATATTATGAAGTCTTATAGGATAACATGAAAATCTATTTTGATACTTGTGTTGCCATAGTTTTAGAATGTGTAATTAGATGCTTCAGGTTAATCACCATTTGTGTAGGTATAATATTGATTACTCTAAGTTATCCAGAAGTAAAATTCATTAAATCCATTAAAACTAGTCTGAACTCTCTCCGATCGTAAATCAAAGTTTAGATAGACAAGTAGAACCCGATATTCAACACTGCTTTTATAACTAGGTAGATATATAAGTATTCAATGCATTTTGCGTTCAGACAATAGTATCGATTCTCTTTAAGACCAAAGGATCATGCATTGTAGAGGCATAAAAGACATGCTTTTTTTTATTGCAACCTGGTTTTAGCTTTATTGTTAGTGTCAAATTCGTTTGATTTTCGAAAACTGGTTTTCATCTTAGGTATAAGATAATGTTTCAATTAGCAGAAGAAGAAAGTTTTGAAGAAACAACTCGTACATTCGCTAGGTTTAAAGAATAAACTAATAAGTTACAGATTGTGTTTACTAATATAGCAAATATGTAGAGTTTGGTGACACTAAAACAGAGATGCTTCTCATTTAACAAATTCCATATATAACTCCGAGCTCTGTCCTTTCATAAACTCCGTCTAGCAAAGTTTCTTAAAGGACGTCGCACTAAGCTTGCAGTATGTAACCTAAATACTAGCAAAACACTGCATAGAATGTACCGCTGAGAGCAAAGAACGCTTCTCTCCAAGGGGTCACATGTCCGGGTCAACGCACACTCGTACCCGCTCTTTAGAGGAAATGGGTTGAGAGCTGCAGCTAGTTAACATAAACCCGACTCAGCATTGTTAATTGTCTGAGAATGAATTATGGCGAGATAAAAAGTTTGCTTCAAATAGCGACTTTATTGTGAGAACTTGTGTAATTTGGTGAACGTTTAGTTAGATTGTAAAGGTAAATTATTGCATTCTGATAGTACTACTAACAAATTGACAGTACTGTGTGCAGAGACCATTCATTTCCTAACGAATGTTATGGTTTATAACGTATTTGCTATAATTATATTTTATATGATAACGAAACTTACAGTTCGACATTTATAATGGTAGCTCAAATTTATGACTTGCATAATAATTTACGCAAGCCAGTCACAATAAATAAACCACCTTATATGTATAGCGCGGACAAAACCGCAAGCGTATCAGTTTCGAAGTAATAATATTGAAAGACAGCGCTTCCGCGTTGAGTAGGGTGCTTCGTCAGCGGCGACGTAGCAGAACCGATCGGCTATAACGCTGGAAGATATCGCTATAACTGTTTATGTCGGTCCATGCTGAGCTGGCACGGTTTTGACACCGCTTGCTCATCACGCGCCATTTTGAATCAATTAACGTAGCGCTAGCATAGGCTGTTTTTAGTCTGTTTAAAATGAATTCACCTCTTTTTGGACGCTTTGTTAAAAGAATCCTGCATTGGGGCAAGGTAAAACTGTCACCATCACCAATGTTACACTTATTTCTTGTAATACTTATGCAACAGTAATAATAAGAAGTAAATCGTCGTATTAAGGAGATAATAAACTTAAACAAGTAAACCTAAATTAGAAAACAATAGTAACTGTTTTAATATAAATATTCAGTTTCCACGTCGATAACACGCAATAACATTTATTGCGAATGAGGCGTTACAAAGATTGGCAAAAAATCGTCACATTGTACGATGGGTCGTGAGAAATTCGCGTCAAAAACAAAAGGTGTTCACAGGCGCGCCGTGTCATTAGAGCGCGCTTTATGCGACGTAATACTAGCAATTACGGCAAAAGAGCTGAAATGTCAGCTGTACAGAGGGACAAGTGTTGTCTGCAATGCTACATCATTCCTATAATATGCTTTTAACATTCGTATATTCTCTAATATCTTTGAAAGGTTGCTAGACTTTATCATGCCACGCATATATATATATATATATATATATATATATACACGCGTGGCATATAAAATACTTGAGTAAATGAACTGTGATGCCACAGGCATGATACCAGTCTCCTACACTACGATACTTTGCTCTGAGAGAAACCCGAGAGCCTAGTACGGTACACAGAATGAATCGCTCGTTTTTGCAATACAAATATGATTTAAATGTGAGGATGCCGTAAGACCTTATACTATGGAAGTAACTAAAGTAAACTAGTCTAGCAGTACTAACATCGGTAAGCTCATGTATTCTGCGGACTGCGTATGCAGCGGAGCTTAATCTGCTGGCCAGGAAAGATATATGTGGAAACCATTGAAGTTTACTATCTAAGGTCACACCCAAGAAGACTGCTTACAAGGTTTAACTTTTCTCCGTATATTTCTATGCTTGGACTAGTCCATTTTACGTTAGGTAATTCAAATTTAACACATTTTGTCTTTTTGGCATTAAGCAATAAATTGTTAGCATTAAACCAATAAACTACCTTAGAGACCTTATGATACCCATCATTAATATGGTCATAGTTAATGTCATGTCTCTTTGTTTTAAAAATCGGCAAAGTCAGCAAACAATACTATTTCGCAATGGTTCTTAACAAAGAATGGCAGATCATTAATATAAATCAGAAATAAGAAAGGTCAAAGTATTGAAGCCCTGCGGCACACCCATTTTTACCGGAGAACCCAAAGAAGTCACTCCACTTATGTCTACTTTCTGAATTCTACCGTTGAGATATGATGAGACAAGTTCCAACGCCTTGCCATTTACACCGTAATATTCCAGCTTCCTAATAAGAGTAATATGGTCAACGCAATCAAATGCCTTTGAGAGGTCACAGAAGACATCAATAGCGTTCTGGGACCTTTCCCAAGCATCAAAGATGTGTTTTAGTGACGCTACCTCCGCATCGCTAGTCGTAAACCCGTATTGTTTACTATGAAAAATATTATTCCTATCGAAATAGGACAGTAATTGAGTCAGCATGACCTTTTCGAATATTTTACTTAAAGCTGGTATAATTGAAATGGACCTATAGTTGGTAGGATCAACTTTCCTACCGCTTTTGAATAAGGTAATAAACTTAGCTGTATTTCATTAAATCGGGAAAAACACCTTCGTCAACGCACCTATTGAAAGCTACAGCGAAATATGGGGAAATTAGATCAATAACTTAAATAACTTTAGTTGATGTGTCCCAGAGGTATTAAATTTTTTTAACATCTATTGATTTAAAACCTTTTATGATTGATGTTTTGTGGATTAACATGACGGAAATTAAATAAATGTTAACATTTTCCTTTAAGAGATCAATAGCAAGAGAAGGGGAGGAATTCAATAATTCTGTAGTGTTCACAGCAATTTCCGAAAAGAACGATTCAAAAGCTTGGGCTACCTTGTCTTTAGATTTTATAAGTTTGCCGTCTAATTCTAAAACTATATTTCTATTGTGTTGTTTAACCCTGCCTGTCTCTTAATTTATTTGCTCCAAGTAGTTAGATTTATTTATCGATTGTCTAATTTTGTCGCTGTGAAACTTAACCTTAGCAGCTACACATACATTTTTAAATAGTTTTGAATAATTTGTAACATATTCTATAGACTTGGAATTAGTATTATAAGTTTTCATAGCATATAACTCATACAAACGAGACCTGCTCGTATGAATACCTACTGTTGTCCAGTCGCTGAATTTAGTCTCTCTATGGAAAGTTAATGTTTTCGATTTAAATATATTATCAAATTCATTTTCAATTAAACAAAATATCGTGCTATGTAAAGTATTTGGGACCTCCGGTATATGGGGTAGGGAATTTAAAGTATGCAGATATTATTTTAAAATCTAATGATTCGTTCCGTGGTAATCTGTCCGCAGAGAAATTGTTCTACCTTTTTGCTCATTTTACAATTAAAAGAAGCTAATTGGCCACTATGGTGTGATCTTAAGCTATTTATTACTGATTTAGACACTGCGACTGTGTTACAAAAAATGTTATCAATATAAGATGCGAGTTGGTTCTAAGAAAAGGTTAATTAAGTTAAAACTTTTAAATAAATTAATGAGTTTTACAGAAGTAGAACAGTTTTCCAACAGGTTTACATAGAAATCTCCACATATTACTAGGTTTTTTTTTTTGGTTGGAAAAATCTGTTTTAAACTATTTTCCATAATTAATTCAAACTCTAAAAATTAGCAGAGGGGGGCCTGTATACACATTAGACGACAAACTGATCTAATTCCATACATGAAATCTCAATAGTTCGTTCAGTAGAAAGATCTGTGATATCCTTACGCTTCGAGTTCTTAGGTTTTCGCGATTGTTATACATAGGAAATGAAACTTGTTTCATTTATTTTTTGTTCATTTTGTTTGTTTGTAAAGGACCCCAAACGTCGGTTTGTTTGAAAAAACAAATATACGCGATTTAAATACGGAAAAATAGTTTCATTTCCTATCGTTAAGCTTTTTAAATTTTAAGTTACGTTTAATAATAATCAAAGATCCGTCTCTACTTAAGTTCTTTCTTATGAACGAACTGACTATTACATAATTTTCTGAGTTGTTAATTGCTTCGTAGTCTTTCAGCCAGTGTTCTGTAAAACAAAACACGTCAACGGAAATACCGTGCAAAAAAGACTTATTTCTAATGTTTTGCCAGAAAAGCCTTGAATATTTTGATGTACTAATATAATCTTAAATATATAATCCTACGTTTTATTATTACTATAGGTGGAATAAACACCTTAAGTTTAAAAATTAAAAATTATTGGAGACAGTAACAGCTTATAATAAAACGTCGCATTTTTCTCAGTCCGTTCAGAGACTTATATTTTAAAATCTCTGAAAATAAATTTTTACTGAATATAGCAAGAATTCCGAAACGGTATCTCTATTGTACCCGGCGGGTGCACAACCAGGAATAATACCCGCGTCCCTCGTAAAAATAAAGCAGTAAAGGCGACTAGTGCGAAAATATCGCTTCGTGGGCTATCCGAACCTCTCTAGCGTTGCGGCGAGTTTGTGACGCGAATAAGGAGGTAAATCTTCATTTTATTACGACCACCTACCGATCTAACACGTACGTGTCTTAGAATTTAGTTTTATGTAGACCAATTTTAGTGCCTTCACCGTATATGAGCTATAAGAATACTGAAATACTTATAAAAACACCTTGAAGTAAAAAAACTAATGTTTAGTAGCAGTAAAGGGAGTATTGCCATCGTACAGAAATCTGTCGTAATGTGGGTATTACTGTGTGTCGATTTAGAAGGGTGCTCGTGAAATGATAGGCATATGAAACTTGTCAACTTATGTCTCAGGGTGACGGGCGCAGTGACTGGCAGTGCCTCTCAGATCATTGTGATTAAAAGCACTGAGTGGCACTGCACCTGTTATCGTCTGGCGTGTAGCTTACCACCAGCCGCACGACTTGTTCGTCCCGGCACTTAGCATCGTAAAAAAAAGTTTAAAACTTCCCAGTTTACGATGGTTAAGTAAATGTGTGATTGTCCTTTAATTGGACTGTCGTACGTAATGCCAATAAGATAACTGTCGAAATCAATTTCATTTAAAAAAAAATCTCTTCAACTATCGAGCAACAAATCTCAAAAGTATCACAATTTGGTCATAGTCGTCTAACTGTGTCGTGATTCGTTACTTCAATCAGCATTGTCTCTTTGTGAACACCGTTTGGAGCGTTCCGCTTGGCAACGTTGTTGGGTAAAAAAGTTCACTTAGCAACGGACGTCTCAAGAATCCGATTTCCACTGCAGTTGGCACGGAAAAGTCAAATGAAGTTAGTGTTTTCACAAAAGCTTCAAATAGAACGGAGGGGTACCAATGGTCCGTTCATAATTTTGAACATCTGACTGCGATTTTGTCAAATTATTAAAATCAAATAATCTGTACAAAATACTTTGAATATGAAGGACACTTATACGGTATTTATAGATTTGCATATTTGGAAGGTTGTATTCTTATTATTTTAATTTTTCTTCATTTGGTAATTAATCGCTTCCGAAAAAATTCACGCAATCCTTTTTAGGAAATTCATTGTCCGACAGTAAAACATTTAGTTTAGTAGTCACGGTGACAGAATAGTAGTTCGAGTCCAGTCGGATCGAACCAATATTTGTTTGTATTTGTTCGATCTTTGTATCAATAATAATAACAAAACTAGTACAGTATTTTCTCAAAAAATATTGATATTATTGGTGTAAAAATCCGTAATATTCAATAAAAACAAATATTGTGAAACATTTTTTGCTATAATTATTGTTAAATTTAATTTATAACGCTTCATATAATTCATGTATGATTTAAGTCGAACAGCCATTATAAAGTGCAATGCGACTTTCTTTTACGTAAACTATTATGATTGATTCCGTCCGTCGTGAGCCGGTTTCACTTTCACATTTGCTGCTGATGACTTGTCGTTTATCACGTCACCGGAATATATGTTCCCGCTAATCGCGCGATCGGATTTGAACGTTCTTTTTGTAACCATCAATCTCGAGAATTCACAATGTACTGCGAAAAATTTCCACTGCATTCTTCGTTTGTACCGATTGTATAAACTACACCACATGTTTGTTGGAGTTTATTTCTATAAAATCTAGAAGCTAACTAGTAAAACACGAAGTCTGAATACTAATCATCAATCTTATATGCGACGCGGCATCTGCAGAATCTGTTATATATGAATAACATTAAACGTAAAACCTGTTGAAAAAAAAAAACATACTGCGGAATTTGCAGATGCTGCGACGACATGAATTTTAAATTTACAAAAGTAGCAACTTTACACTTACTCTCGCACACTCGAACTTTGCTAAATCATTATTAATACTTTAACCTATATAAACTTCCTATTTTTGACATAAGCACTTCTCATTTGCAATTACAAAGTTCTAAATAAGTGAAATGGCGCAAATACTTTCATTGAACTCTAAACTCGGCACACATGTTGGTCGGGATCGATCGAGAAAGTTCTAAGGGTGGGGTGTGGGGGCCCACCTGTCCGTCTGCGGGTTTGCGGCCTGACCCGCTTTTCCATTATCTTTTTAACTCTCTTTGAAGTGCCATTAAACATTCCAAGTTGCAAAATAAATAGCCCGTCCAAACTTTTTATTTATCAATCCCTGGGAAATGAAATTATTTCGTGTAAACGTCAAACGTTAAGATAAACTTGTACTATTTTCGATTTCCTATACAATAATTTTGGTAAAGAAAAGAAACCTTATTACTTATCATAGAGAGTAAATTACACCATTGAATTCACCAAAGTCCTCACGCAAATAACTTCACATAATTTTGGAAAGCAATTTCCACGTTTCATTCCACTCCATTGGAATCGAGTTTCAGAAGCCATCGGTGAGCAAATATGATAAACTCCTTTTGGAGTGCTTCGTAGGAACTGGTGATGTCACGTGTCGGTGGTTACTGTCAAATGACACGGATTCTTTGATGTCTAGCCACACTAGACATGAGCATAGCGACTATAAAAATAACTTTTGTACGACCGATAGAGTCGTTCAAATACTAATAATAAAACTTATGACTGGCACATTAAAGATTTTTAATATTGTCAGAAAAATATCTGGACTTTTAGAATAGAGGACGATATGTGGTCCGAGCGTTTAAAAATACTGAAGGTAAAATAGATAACACTCAACTGTAAATGTACTGAAACTATTTTAAAACATACTTTTTGCAATTTGTAAAATGATCGTTTACTGTGTTATTAGAATCACTTCGGTCTGCGGAAGTTCAAAAGAAAAGTTGAATGTAATCTATCCCATCGCGTCCATTTATACTTCTAAGTTTAGCGATTTTGTGAAGTTACGAGCAAGTTCTTTGTCCATGAAATGACATTGTAGGTATAAGCGAAAGTTCGTTCAAAGAAATAAGTAAGTAATAAGAAGTTAGTTGTGAAAAGGCTTTTGTATAATTTCTTAATTTGGGTTGCTTTCATAATACCGAGTTTTTGAACGCTTAAAACTTGCGTAACTTTATTAAATAACCAGAAACCTTTTTAAATTCACAACTGTGTCAGTTTGTAATTATAAAAAAAAGCTTGCATGTGAATGCAATTTCTAAGGTTCGAACGTACGTTGTAAACCTGAGTTATTCACGAAATAATTTGTCGTGTAAGTGGGACAGAGAGCGCGCGGCGAGCGTGCTTCGATCGCGGGGACGCGCGCGGGTCGTTCACCCCGCGCTGGACCGACTGTAGGCCCTGTTTACACCAAGCTTAGACAAGTTATGATGTTTAGTTGCACTTGTAGGTGTGGTGTTAGATAGGATGAAGTTTGTAGTATTGAAGGTTACGGAACTTTGACTTGTAATCTTTGTTAAAGTTATATTTATAGTATTGAGCGTTTGTGTAGTGAAATGATTATCACTAGTATCAGGTTTCTTACCACGGTATGACTTCTTTTTATTTTGGAGCGTGCAACCGTTCCGAAATATCGGGAAAATAAAAAGAAGTCATACCGTGGTGAAAGTTTATAATTTGGTGAATTTTCACATCAACTTATCATTGACAGCAACGTCCTGCAATAAAAATATATAGGGTACAATTATGAATCATGAGGTCTTACTACAGGATTTTATTAATCTAAAACCAATTTTAAAACAGTGAAAACACACCACAGCATTGAAACAGTGAACAGTTCATTACTTTCCGAAGTGAATTGGTCTCGGAAGACGGCAAGTGTCGTTTGACAGATCAATACTGAGGGGCTTTCACCTCGCGTTTGGTCGCTGAACAATGTCGCTTATTCAAGTTAATGTTCCAATGAAATGATAGTACTAACTTTTACTTTTGTATATTTAGCACTTTAAGTGTTTCAACTATTTGGTTGACTAGCATAGTTTTTGCATGCCCTATAAATAAAGCATGGAACTTCTCCAATTTTCGTTTATAAGGTTACTAATTGACCTTATTAGTTACATATTTCATGAATGTAAATTTTTAGAAATATAAATTTAGTGACGTTCTGACGTTATAAAATTTATACTTCATGTCATCAACAGTGCAGAGGGGTCATTAACAAACTGTTATATCATATTTTTAACTGACTACGAGTGTCTCCCAGACATAGGACTTCAAGTTATGTTTACGACTGGTATGCCAAAACCTTGTTAGTAAAAACATTGACGACCATCCTATTTCTGAAATGTACGACATTCCGTTATGCTTACGTATAATTTGTAGCCAATTTATACTCACAAAAGAAGTCATACTTATGTTAATATCTGTCCAAGTTGTCGTAATTTTGTGCAGTATTAACATACTTAAAAATTATTTAAAGTGTTATATTAACATTATGATCTGTATCGGCAAAAAACATCTTGTTCATCTTTATATAATAAGGGTTGACTTGTCATTGGTTTAATTTGAATTCCAAAGTGGAACATAAAATGCATCCATAGGAGGCCACCAAGTCACTCAGTAAATTTTATCACCAGTAGCTAAATTTCGCATTGATCCATTTAAATGCAATTCGACGAATAAATGGAACGCACTGAAATGAATAGAAGTCATTACTATGGATTCATTTTAAAATGTTCCCATTTTAATGGTTTCTATTCATTTGCGTTTGTTTCATTTATTGGTCAGATTGCATTTAAATGGACCAATGCGAAATTTACTGTTGCGCTTTTCAAGAATGAAATGTTTCCATTTTCATTTCGAAAGGAGCATTCTCGAGGTCCTAATAAATTGTCCTTTCTGAAATTGCGGCCGGTATTCAGTGGTTCGTTTTCATATTGCCTAATGTTATTTCAATCTATTATTTATTTACTAAGTACTTGTCTGACGTTATGATAAACGTATTTAGAAAAGGCTGACAGTCCGTAAAGAGAAATCTATCTGTCAATTTCTAATAAAATGCGCTTTTTCGCTACAGATGACTTAACGCGTTAGGCGAAAGGCATTGATGTTTTATCTACCAGTAGGGCTAGCACGACTGGGCGCGACTTGCGTAAGAGCGACATAAAGCGCGAGATCTCTATACGAGAATAGCAGTATGTCGCTTTGGCGCAAGTCGCGCTCTACCTACTGATTTAAGAGTTTGCGGGTTGAATAATTGAAAAAACTGAGTTATTAGTATTTAAATTTCATGTTACCTCATCGAAAGGAGCCTCCTCACATGACGTTCCTTTCCTATCCTGGATGTTCCTTTCCTAAACAATCGGCGAGTATTATGTCGATTGACAAATCCTTCTACTACGATGCTAAGCGTTATCGATCATTGATACGATAAGATCTTCTTATAACAGAAGTGAACCTATGATGACTTATGCAAGTACGTCAAGTTTTTAAATAAGTCTAACAAAAGTGGAATTTCTCTAAAACTTTATAGCGTTCAAGCATACCAAATTTGTCTTACGATACTACTCTCCTCTATAGACTCTTGCTAGTTCCGAAACTTTAACTTACACGAAACTGCACATAGTACTTACTAATCTGTCAAAAACATGGTCCTACTTTAGTTTCAGCTTAGTTAAATAACTACTTAAGCTGTAATACATTACCGACGTTATGTTTTATATACGTCGTACGGTTGTGTTTCTTGTCTATTTCGCATAGATAAAGCGTACGGTTGAAAATGAAAAATAGGAAAGTCCTCTCACCTTGTTTGTTTTTCCGCACGAAATTGGGCTCTTTGTTTGATTGCATACAATGAATGTCCCTCTTCCTTTGTTGTTGTTAGTTAGATTGTGCGGGTGTGTGTAGAGATGATCAAAAAGGACAATATCTACAAACGACGCAATTACTTTCGATTATAAAAAAATGTTCTAGTATTTTGTTGATAACCGTTTTTTTATTATTATTTTTAATGGTGTCGCATGGATGTCGCTTTTATTTTTGAAGACCTTGGTAACCTAATGGTTTACATTGTGCTCACTGGCTGGGGAGGTCTCGGGTTTTATTCCCAGATGGAGCAATTTGTAATTGAACTTTTTTAAATTGGTTCTAGTGTGGGTGTTCTGATAGTGCCCCGAGATGAATTCTGTTGCTCTGGTAGTCATTACTAGAAAACTATTTGAACGCAGGTAATTATCACAAGGTATATTACAACGTAAAACATAACGTTTTTACTAACATAAAAGCAATCCCCCTACCAACCTACCAACGGAAACTTGGCCCACAAAAACAAATGAGAAAGACAACAATTTAAAAAGTATCTGGAGAAGTTTGAAAGTTTAAATTGCAGCGTACTACACAGATAGACATAGATAGACGTAGATATGGCGTACAGACAGGCAGGAGTCAGAACTTAGTTGCGAAAGATTTAATGGAAGTTGGTCTCTTTGTCTGAGTTTGGCACTCGTCTGGCCGCCCGCTCATAACTTGTCGTAACAATAGGGTTGATACTGCCTGATAGTAAACAAACATATTTTTAACATGGTCATGTCAAATCGTGTATACCTGCAAGATGAATACAATATGCTTATCAAATCGCAGATACATAACTTATGAGTCCTTGTTTAAATTATTAATAATTGTTTCTAACGTATCTAACTCATTTTGGAAATTCTTGCCCAATTGCTCTGTTTATTGATGTAGTATATCACGTTTCGGAATTAGTGGTTTCAAAAGCACAACCCTGCTCTCAAATGTATCCTAGGGGTTAGTCAAAAGGGAAGTTTTATTGCTCGTGAATTTCATTATAACTTTACTCAGCTCTCCTCTCTTAATGTCTTTAAATGAGGATTGTTGTCTAATTTGTACGAATTATGTCGCATTTCGCCCCGGGGAACGAATGTTCCAAGCGAGAATTGCATTTTAACTTCGCTGTATGACCGGAAAGGCTTTGTGGTTAATTTTTGTTGTCTCTGACGACACTGTTTGTGGATCTGCATATAAGTTTTTACCGGTCTCTTGTAATTGTATCGGCAAAGTCGGCAAGTTGCCTTTGTGCATTTAACCTGTATTGTCCCACTCCACGGCATAGGTTTCATGGCGCATAGATTAACAGAGATGGGTTATTATCAATACTGAGTGGGTGACGATTTACGCGTCTGCCTTCTAATAGATCGGAGATCAAGATCAACCTTACAAGTTCTGAGTGAATGAATTGGAACAGTCTAATACATTTTTTTTTTAATTTTTAGCGGCCATTACCAAGATACCAATATACTAATACCAAAACAGAACACCTGCAAACATGTGAACACCAAAATCAGAATCGAACACTCTAGACTCACCTGGGAGCTTGTCTTAAAAACAATCAGTTAAGAGGTGTCTGTTGTGCTATGAATCATATAAATGGTTGTTGAAGAAACGAGCGACTTCCTGTACCGCGTGTGATCCAATACCGTAAAGACATTCGGAACAAGGTCAACAAGGGGCCCGGCTGCCGAGTCAGCACAGGTGGGTCGGTGCTCACCATCTTATTGTCAACGCACCCCATCGATGAAATATTATTATTAACTTAAAAACGTGTTATAGCGGGGACGTTATGAAGTTATTATGTTATGTTGTTATTTGTACGCGATAATGAATTCTATCACTAACTGTATTTGGAAACAGAAAGATGACAATGTTTATTTGTGTTAATAAAGGTGCGAACGAAATTTTTAGATGCCAAAATTATACAATGATAACATCATTGCTCTTCCGTTATGTTTTGCCGAAGTCATGTAAAACATATTCCGGTCACAGACACACCCTATACAATAAACGAGTAGTAAGTACAGTACGGAGGGGGATTACGCCACGTCACAAGTTACCCGTTGGCCTCGAGCAGAAGTTTGCCCGTGCCCGTCTGCGCAGTTCAAAACTTCCACAAACTAAATATACCAGGAATTGAGTTGCTGGATATGACGAAGTCTTTTTTATTTGTACGTTTTCGAATTAATGTTTGATCATTTTTAATTACTGTTTATTGCCATTATCATTTTTAAAGTAACTGCCTCGGGGGCCGAACGGTTACTATGCTGGACTGCCATGCAGAGGCGGGAGAAATAATTATATGGCATACATTTATTTCCTTCGTGAGTTTGGGTGCAATTTGTAGTTGTTTATGTGTGTGACCATGCCACCCGCGATACACGGTTTCTATAGTGCGGGGCTATGAGTGCAGTGTGTGCGTTAAAAAAAATTGTCTCACTTTTTTCCGTTTTGATGAATTTTTGTTTGTCCAATAAACAATATTTTTATTAATTCATAATATTGCATACATTACTATTAATCCATTATACGTCCCACTGCCAGCGTGTCTAGCTATAATCTTAACCATAGTAGAATAAAACAAGTAGGGTAACTCCGTACAAAAATAACAGCTCGGCTTGTATATGTCCGCAATTGACGTGTACGGACGCACACATTCGCACAATAATGAAGGATGCGTTGAGACGATCAGTGTTGCGCAACGCTAGAGCATCCTTAGATTATGCAAATGTGTGCGTCCGTACACGGCTCGTAGCGGGCGCGCACACTTACAATCCGCGCTGCAACGTTTGTACGGAGTTACCATACTTGTTCTTATTCTACTACACCCAAACCCTCTATCTAAATAATGCCAGTTGGCAACTTCACACTTCATCCAAAGGTTGTAAACTCAACTCTTCAACATGCAGGTTTCATCACGATGTTTTTTCATCACCATTAGCGAGAGATATTACTGCTAAATATTGCATGAAGTAACATAGAAAGAATCCTGTTTATTAATATGCAAGCTGACATGTCCTACACGATTTTGCTTTGTATTAGTACTGCATAACTGGCTTAACCAGTTTCTAAATACAATATACTGAATGGGTACCGTAATAACAATAACAATTCTAGCTAAACTTTAGCGTAAGTTGTTTGGTTACTGCTGCTAACTTGGTGTAGCCTAGGGGCGAATTCAAAGGGGGAATAGTGTTATCACCCTCGACTTGCCGACCGGACAGGCAAACAACGTAAACTAGCATAAAGTATATTTATAGGGTAACCAGTATAACAGTTACTATGAAGATTTGATTAGATGTAGCAAGGTAAAAGGCTACATTAAAACAAAAAACTTCTTAATCCGAACTTGACTTGTTAGCTTTTGATTTAAAAAAAAACTCATTTAGGTATATTTCTTTTCGGGTCCGCTGAAAATTTGCGTCGTAACACTTTATTGAGATGACATCAAGCTGAGTGGTTTACAATTTCCTTAGCAGCACAGCACACACGGTTTGTACTTTTTATTCGTCTCGCGAGTTTGGGTGTAATTTGTGGTTATATCTGTGTGTGCCGGTGGCACCCGCGACACAGGCTTTAACTAGTTGAGTTTGAGTTTAACTATGTTGAGTGTGTGCGTTGTTAATATTATTTGTAATTAATTAGCCCTTTGTTTAAATCTTTGTTATTATAAAATGCATGTGCACTGTGTTTTTTTAAAGGATTTAATGATTTTCTACTTTTCTTAAGTAAGAAATAGAGCAATGATGGCTAGAAATTAGTTTTAGACAGATATTTTCATAATTTATGCACAGTCGTATATGAATTTAGTTGTAGGAGGAAAATCGTGTGTCAGTTCGCAGAATATTAGCATTCCAGTTTGATATCGCGGAATCGTATATTTTTAGGTTGTAGCGGACATTGTGAATGTAAATAACAAAAACAGATAAAATATACTTACAGAGTTTATTAAACCTATTACACAATGTTAGTTGCCATTTTAGTAGCAGTAGAGCATTTAAGCTGTTTAGTAGTAGTAAGCTCCTTGTTAAAGATTTTCGTCCAAGGATGTACTTGCCACCTCACCTATTTCTGCCGCCAAGCTGTAATGTGAGCATTACTGCGTTCCGGTTTGGAAGGGTAAGGGTGCTGATAAAATTACAGGCACATGAGGCTTGTGAACTTATGTCTTAGGGTGACGGGTGCTTTGGCAGTGCCCCTCAAATCTTTGCGATTTAAAATTCTGAGTGGCCACTGCAATTGTTATGTTATTACCACCAGGCCTACGACTTGTTCATCCCGTCACTTGATGTCATGAAAAAGAACCCCATTTACAACATTAGCAACAAGCTTATATTGTCTTAATTATTAAATTTTTTTATAAAATAATAACATTCAAATTGCTGTACTTAGACTGCAATGCCTTACCGTGTGGTTTGTTGGATCTCGAACAAAATGAGGAAATAATTTGTTTGTTTACCACCAACCAATCGTCGCAATGAAAACAAGCTCACAAACAACCCCATGGCGTTTATTATTATTTATTAACTTATCTTTAGCTTATCAGACACGTGGTACGTAGACAATAAAAGTATACTATATGAGGCCACGACTTCATTTTCCTTTACATATAACAAATATAGAACAAACTGCAATACAGTATTTCCAGAGTTTTAAGTGAAGGTGGCATTGCGTATTACTCCATTGAAGTGCTGAAGAAGTAAATGTACCTACTCCGCCTTTTCCGATCTTTAATGACGAGTGATGTTTGTTTCGAAAACTATAGATATTAGACAATTCTTCTCGAAAGTAAGATGTTAACAAATTTGAGGTATGTCTTACAACGAACGAGCAACATACCACACGAACACAACTTTTGGTGTTGAATTAGCATGATGTTATCAAATTTATTGTTAGAATAACAATGACTTTATAAAGCCGCGAACCAAAAGCTTATTGACTTCTTATGTACCACGTATGTATGTGTCCGCAAATTTATGTGAAAGGTTTCCTGACTGGTTTCAAGCGCTACATAAAGAAATATAGGTGTTTGACTTAATAACCACAGAGTGTTTTTAGTTAATAAACAGGAAAACTTTTTTCTAAAGCAACAATTAATTACGAGGGCATGAATGCTTATAATATGTTTTTGTTCTGCTTTTTCCGACGCTTTGGAAAAGTTATACAAAACATGAAGCAGAGTTTCTAACGTAACAACTTGGCAAACAAGGCAAACTCCTGATTTATTTTACAAACAAACATTCCCGCAAAAGTTTAAAAAGCTCGTAAAAACTCCGAAACCGCTTCGTTGTCAGTTCTCAAATATTTTCCCGAGTACACGCCACAAACTAGTGTTTCAACTATTGGCAACTGCTGAGTCGACTGCCGCGGCAACTTGCTCGTAACTTTGCGAGTTACAAAGTTCGCCATCTTCGGGCTAACTCATGAAACTCATGTATGCGATCAATGAATATTCAGATTGATCGCACTGTACAGGATTACATTTAACACTAGCTACTTCGCCGCTAAGCTTTTATGTTGTAGCTTCGTTTTAAATTTACATAGACAAAGAAATCCTGTTGCGAATGATTGCTATGAAACGTCTATTACAACCTTAAGTACTATATATATAGCAGTAGAGCTCCTCGTGAAAGAATTCATTGAAGGAAGTACTGCCACCTTACTTACCTATTTCTATCGCCAAGCAGTAATGTGAACATTACTTCGTTCCGGTTTTGAAGGGTAAGTAAGGGTGCTGGTGAAATTAAGGCACATAGGACTTGTCAATCTACGTCTCAGGGTGACAGATGCAGTGGGAGTGCCCCTCAGATCTTTGCAAATTAAAGCTCTGAGTGGCTCTGCAACTGTTATGGACAGGCGTGTCGCTTTCCACCAGATGCACGACTTGTTCGTCTCGTCACTTGGTCTCATAAAAAAAATCTAGTCACTTTTTATAAAAAAGTAGCTAGATGTACTAGTAGGTCAACCTATCACAGCAATTACTTAAGTCTCATTCGAAGGATTTCCCCAGTTGGGTCTGAGAACACCTAAAAGATCCAATTTACTAAACTTTGGTGTTTAAATTAACCATACCGGAAATCGTACTCAGGACATCCTCATCTACCGTCCAGGGTGCTAACAATTGGGCCACAGAGGTCGCCAAATTTTAGCAATTACTCAATCAATTCCTGTTATGTTTGATTACTTGACGATTCACAAGGAAATTAAGTACGATCTAGTGAGAGTATACAAGGTATGTCTCCATTTTGAATCACACACTATCTCCTACCAATCCGTCAAGTCGCCCATGTAATTTATCCAGGCTTATCGATGTCCCCTGGCTCAGTCAATCAGGCTTAGCTGAATTACCATGTTTGTAATGACACGTCGGCGGCGATCTCCGTAATTAGAATCTAATTTCGTTCGCTGTTATGGAAGTGAATTGTCGGATATCTGTCGGGTGTTACATACATTATACAAATTAATTCAATGCGCATACTACTTCTTTTCGTATGTGTAATCCTTTACACGTGGTCGCTTTCCCCGATGACATACGAGATTGGGTATTGTCTAACTGCAAAGCACCGAGCCGAAATGGCCAGTGTTTCACGATTCGATGGCAACTATCCCTGTATGACTATACAGTCGGTGAGGTGTAGTAATTGGACGTATGGAATGCGTAGGCTTTTTGGAGATACATTGAAGTTTAAACCACTATACAGATGTAGGTAGGATAGGCTGTTGTTATTTTGTTAACCGACATCAAAAAAGGAGGAGGTTCTCAATTCGTCTGTATTTTTTTTGTATGTTACGCGATAACTCCGCCATTTATGAACCGATTTTGATGATTCTTTTTTGTTGGAAAGAGGGTACCTCAGAAGTGGTCCTATTTAAATTTAAACGAAATATTCCACCTCTAATGGTGGTAAACTAGGGGATGAATGACTTTTGAGGTCGGTTTTTTTAACCGGAGGTTAGGTTATTTAATTTCTATACATATGAGTCAGTCATGTCGTTCATGAATACAGAGAATACGGCATAGTAACAGGAAAATGGTTTTGCGTTACTGTTATCTGGGACAGGATAATGGAATGGTATATTCAGTGCATGTGCCCAATAAACATTAATTCATATGTGGTTTGCATTAATGACAAACAATAAAGTGCATTCTAGTTTTAAAATACTTTTGTGTTTTTACATTACGCGTATTTTTTTGGTAACTTTTTATAATCTTCTATCAAATATTGCCACTCGTGATGTAGTAATAATAAGTTAGCTAAATGGCGATCGTTTGGCGCAAGGGCCTAGCAATCGATAGTTCAAACACTTGGTAACAACGAGTAATAACTAGAAATAATCAGAAATAACCGGCTGTTGAGCTCGATCGGCAGCGCGATTCAGATAAGCCGGTAATTAAAGTGATAGCGAAACGTGCGGGTTGCGATTTAGTGGGATCTGTGTAACCTTAATTGGGAAATGTTAAGAGCTAGATAATGAAAGGCGCAGAAAATGATTATTTAAGATTTGGGAACGATTTACTTTGTCGAAGCTTGCGGTTTAGTTTCACGAACTGGGTGCAATTATCACTTTAAGCGAATTTATTAACATTTTTCTGTATTTAATGGAACAGTAAACGTTTTTGACGTAATTCCACTTATGCCACTCTTCCATGAGGGGTGCGATTTAACGGGACTTCAATGTAGAACGATGCCAAATGTCATTTTCACATGGAGCAATCAAGCCACAAATGATAAGACGTGCTATACCTCATTATCGGAAATAATTATGCTTTAATTGTTATAAAATTGAAGTTTCATTATCGTTCGCGTTGAATTGCGTTTGTGGTACAAGCAACAATCGTTGGTTGTTATCTTTATGACCCGGCCACTAGCACTTTCTATAATAATAATAATAATAATAATAATAATAAAAATGGTTATAATAATAATTATAACCGTTTATTGATGTGAAAAGTGTGTTAGTGAATTCAAATGAATTGTCATCCGTATTGACAGTTTTAAAAGCCGTTGTATACATGTTTATAATGTTTAATTTACACATTTTTTAAATTCTTTTTTTGCTTTCTTGTGCAATTCTTTTTAATTGCAATAAAATAGAACTGTAAAATTACGTAACATTTTACGTAGAATTGGTAAACCACGAATTTTATTTTATACAAATAACGTGTAACAAGCTGAGACTGTTACCTTTTAATCTACATAATATGAGTAACTGCAGACGTTGGTATTTACGAATAAACTGTTACCTTAATGTAGATAAATAAAGCTCTTTGTTATTATCGAGAATAATTTGCTCTTATTTATATTTCATACATGTACAAGTATCAGCAACAATACTAATAAAAATACAAGAATTTTGATAAATAAATACAATTCATTTAACCCGCAAACTGTAGGGCTAGCATGACAGGGCGCGACTTGCTCGAGAGCGACAAAGCGCGAGTTACTGCTATTCTCCCTTAGCAATCTTGCGTTTTATGTCGCTCTCGTACAAGTCGCGCCCTGTCGTGCTACCCTACTAATATTTCTGACAGTCGATTCTAGAACAAAAAATATTGACTTCTGCTTATCATACGTTTTTAAAACTGAACTAGCAATAAGTCTTAATGGAAAACCAACCAAACCAACCAACAACCGCATAATGTGATCTACAATAACACAATGTGTGTAAATGCAAATAATTGTAATGCAAGAAAGTGGTAGTTTGTATAAATCATCAAATTGTACGTAACCTTAATGTAAAAAAATGCTACCTCTTCATAATCGATATCAACCCATGGTCTAAAATGCTTAATATTCTCTCTGTCCTTATTAACACACATTCCTGCACAGAGGCACTTAGTTACTCCAAATAAAAGGCGAGTAAATTCAGGCACTTTGGCGGTGGCGTGCGACTCAGTGTTGGCCGGACGCGATCAATGGTCCTTTCAATTAAAACTTGTGCAGCCCCCAAGCGCCCCTTTGTTCCCTCGCCTCAACTGTCTACTGGTAATGCTATAAGTGCGTTATATGTGTTATTCCTTACTTACCTACTATTGTAATTCCCACAGTCGTCGCAAATTCCTGCTAGTTTGATTAAGCAAATTACACCTTTTATTTAAAGAATGTGTTTTAATTGACACGTATTGATTAATAAACAGACGACATGTTCCAAGAAACAGTGTCAGCGTAGTCAGGTAATTGTTTACATCATAGATTATTCTCATTGAACGTAATGGTGTTTATTTTTATTATATAGGTCACAATAATTGCTAGTACAGTGCAGCAAAGTATTGGATAAACTTATATTATAAAAAGTTTATTTTATATATATATATATATATGTCTCTACATTTTCATACGTTTTCATCAACAACACATAACATTATACTATAACCATATAGTGACGTAGCTGTGACGTAAAAATGTTACTGTTACTGTTTTTATTACAAATAAAATATGTTTTCCTGAGGATTTCTTGTTATCCCAATCACAACAGTAGCTTTCTTATACATGGTTAGCAACTCGCGAGTTTTCGTACAGTTGACATCACAGGTGCAAAACATTATATACGTGTGGAAATAGTGATGTAGCTACCTTTTTCAATTAAACTTAGTGTAAAGCCTACAGAACAGTTGTCGAATAAACTGTTCACAACAAATTCCGCAGTGAATGCTTTATGTTAGACTCGGGGATGTTGTGAGTAAGTTTGTACGGAAACAATGCAGGTAACGTGCGCAGTAAAACAACAACGTTGCCGTCCCCGCTTTTATGAACCGTAAAATATTACACTCGCTACGCCGACGCTATAAAAATAATCTTACTCGCTGTTACGTTTGGGTCGTTTTTGGGTTACGCAAGAGTAAAGATCCTACAAGAATGTAAGTGCAAAACTTAAGTGTTTGCTCTCGTACGGGCAGAAATTCCACGATGAAAGTTTTTTATCAGTTTATTATTATAGTTTTTATGCACACAGTAAAGGGCGTAACACCCCATTTAATTTGAATAACAACATTGTTATTAAGTTTATTGAATGTTAGGATGTTTCACTACCATGAAATTCCATTATTTTTTTTGTGAAATTTCTCCACTAGTTTGTTATAATTATTAATACAAAGATCGAACAATTAGAAAAAAATTCCTTCGATCCGACTGGATTCGAATCCAACGTCTTCTAGCAAACCGCGTCAGACGCTATACCATCTAAGCCACGGAACGAACCACTGGACCTTACGAATCTTTCTATGTGCTTGTTGCAGATCTTTGTTTTGGTTTTTTAACGGCGTTTTTGCCGTAGAAACATACAACAGGTCCGCTGGTTCGTTCCGTGGTTTGCTAAACAATGTTCATTCGAATTTTAAGGATTTTTTTCTAAGTGTCTTCAGAAATCTAATCGTTGTGCTAATAATAACAAAATTGTTAATAAACGTGTGAGAAGACGCTTTCATAACTACATTGTCAACGAGTCTCCGAACGTGATTTACACAAAACCTGTACTTTCTGGTCTAGTTTTCAAATCGACCGTTGTCAGTGCTCCACGTGCCATGATTGAAATGTGTCCGACAGAATTGGAATAAAACGACATGGCACACTTACTACTCACTTTCCCGACAAAGGCCCTTTGTGACGAGAAAGCTTCACGGGGAATTTTAAACTCTAAATGAATTCTGGCACGGTGCGCCGTCTTATTATTACTCTGCTTTTTTTTATAATTGCTTTTTTATTGATACTTCCTGCTTCACTGAATTTATCATTGTTTTGTTATACTTCAAAAACAAAGCAAATCGAAATTGAAATCACGTTTAATTGTATTTTTTTTTATTAATGAAGGGTTTAGGTGAAATAAAAAGTCATCGTCATCATCGACCCATATATACAACCCACTGCTGGGTACGGGTCCCCTTTCAGACAAGGGTTTTAGGCCATAGTCCGTCACGCTGACCCAATACGGGTTGGGGACTTCCCACGTTTTCCGAGGGCTAAGAACCGTCCTCGACATGCAGGTTCCATCACGATGTTTTCCTTCATCGAAAAGCTCATCGTAAATTCCAAGTTAAATTTCGCACATAAATTCCGAAGAACTTGGAGGTGCGACCCCAAATTCAAGTCCCCGACCTCTGCTTGAGAGGCGGTAGGTCAAACTAGGCTACCACAGCTTACGCTTACAATTACGATTTTTTTTAAATAGTATTAATCAAACCAACTAACAATGGTTTTTTTTTGTTGCAGGTGACCAGTAGCAAACGAGGATTAAAGTACAGTGCTAAAGATAATCAGATAGTCGACAAAATAAGTGCAGTGCACTGCGGTGAGTGTAGTGAAGTGAAGTGCTGTGAGTGAACGGTGCAGTGGCGCCGTCAAGTCAATGCCGTTGTGCCGATGGGGCGGTGATCTCGGGCTGACCTCGTCACTACAGCAGCGCTGGTGCGTACCGACTTTGAAAATTTTGTTTAGTCCCTTGCAGACAGGTTTCTTTTTAAACAGACAATCTTATAATGCTAACCAAACATTATCACAACTAACTAGTTCGTCGTAAGTTATAAAGCTGTTAAAACATAACAATTATACATATCAGATACCACTGTTTTGGCCCTTTTAATGGTTACCTTAATCGAAGTAGAGAAATGTGCAGATTGATAGAAATATTTTCTGTTATTAATGTGAAAAAGTAACCGAAAAACTTAACGATTAAAAAACAACTATAGCTTACGATGTACGTTCTTATGAGCTATAACGGATGCCTTTATGGAGGTAAAGCATCCGTTTAATTTTTTTTATAATACTGAGTGACGGGACGAACAAGGCGTGCGCTTATAACAGTTGCAGTGCTACTCAGAGCTTTAAATCCCAAAGATCTTAGGGGCAATTGCCACGTCACCTTGAGACATAATCACTATAGGCGCTTCTCTGTGAATTGCAGGAGCATCAAATCTTATCCGTCGTTTACAATTTAGAATGTCGAAGGGAATTATATTTCGTCGCTTCATTCTCGATATAATATTTAACCAGTTAGTTTCCTTAACTTAAGGGAATTAGTACTTACAATTCAAACAAACTGTTGGATTGAGCCGCAATCGAGCGAAGTTTGTTGAAACTCACAGTTGGATATTCAAACTACATGAAATCGGTATTGGCTTAGCTGTTATCACCTACTCACCTACCGTTCAACTAGTATTCTGTTTTTGTAATAAGTTGAAATTAGTTTTGTAATCGTGTAAAGACAAGAAACAAAAGACAATCGCGAACTTTTTTATTTATACTAATACCGCATGTTGTAACCAATACTGTCACTTTACGAAAATGGCGCGTTTTGAAATTAACTTATTTTCAGAAACTTAATTGGCTATTTCTTGAAATATGTTTTTCGTTTATTGAAAGTATTGGCTTTCCAAGTGCGACATGTGGTTAAATAAACAAACCAACAATCTGTATACTTATATCTTTCAACTACATATTATAAGTGCCGCTAGGCGATAATTCCGTCAACTTAAAAAATATCAAGGTTAAAAAAAATGTAATGTTAACAAACCTAAATCTTTAATTTTCTTAAATAGTGAACGTGTATTGAGGTACTAATTAGTAACTTGTTTATATAATAATAGCATCTGTCACGCTAGCCTTTCTCTTGAGGTTATGATTCATAAAATTAGCTGGGTGTAGCGTTACTCGCGGTGCACTCACACGCGGGTATCAACTTTAACTAGTCATTGCTTTGGTATGGCTAACATTCAGTCTACCGTGAGACTCCCCGCGCGCGGATACCCGTGACGCAGCAAACGTTCTAAGGTAAATATTGCAAAACAATTTTTTTTAACACAGCGTATGATATTGTAAATTCTAAATACTAATATTGGATACGCCTTGGGTAACGTCGTTATGTTTTTATACATTCAAATAATTAGATCGCATAATGGTAAGCCAAACGTATTACTTCTTTTGTTAAGAAATACATTTTTTGTTATATGATTGATATGATAATAGATATACTCTTGTTGTCAACTGATGACATTACTTCATAAATATTAAATATCATAGAAGCATTGCGAAAACAGCCAGTCCCGTCTTTACGAGAAGTTCTTATTTGCTATTATACGAAAGACCTCGGCATCAAGCGCTTGTACTGGAACAGAAAAGGGCCTACTAGATAAGTATCTCAATGAGGTTTGGAATTTTAAATCAGCACTTTTGCGAAAATACGATTTGCTGTCTATCGTGCATTGACATATAAATATATATATAACATGGTGAAAATCATAATCCTTTGAAACTGAATGAGTCAGTAACATCACTAAAATCACAGGAAAGTAACTTAGCCAGTCTAAATATGGAAAAACCCCAACTAGGGCGGACATGAGTCGCCCTACTTACCGATACTATTAGCGGAGTAATATGTGCGTAGTCAAGTACCTACTCCTCGTTTCATTTGCGGGATAAAGCACTATGTAGATAGGCAAATCCGTTCAAATCGCAACCTTGTAATCGTTGCCATACACAGAGCCGTAACGTTAAAAGACACGAAATCGGCTCATTTTCTTGTCTTCGTTACGGAACAGTTACCGTGCTGGAAATATTTGTATGGCCTACATTTATTTCTCTCGTCATTTTGGGTGTGATTTATGGTTGTCTTATGTGTGTGTCCATAGTACCCGCGATACAGGGTGTCCCGAGTGCGGGACTATGACTGTATGCGTTATTTATTTATTTAATTCATATCTTGTCTTAATAATAGTAAAATAGTTTAATACAACCTCAGCTTATGACTGCGAATTATGAACGCATTGTTGAAAATATTCTGTGATAATTAAATGCTAGATTAGAATTTTCAAACAGTACTAAATAAACTAGGTATTAACAATCATCTCCACAAAGTCACTAATACGCTTAAGGGATCAATGTATACGCTTTTGTAACAAAATCTTCTCTGGTATTCAGGCGAATTAAATAAAAACTTTATACATAAAACTATTATTAAAAAAGGAATTATGAAAGTAATCCGTTTAGTTTTTTAAGGCTGCTTCTACCTATGATATTTTTAAATGTTTATTGTGATGATGATAAATAGGAACTAACATCTATTCACAAAGAGAAACCCCTAGGACTTCTTGTTTTTCTCAGGGGACTGGTTTATGAACGCCTACAAGATATTTTGAACTGTTTTTTAATAATATGAATAAGGGACGAACAAGTCGTGCGCCTGATGGTAAGCTACACGCCTGTCCCTAACAGTTGCAGTACCACTTAGAACTTAAAATTGCAAAGATCTGAGGCGCAGTGCCATTGCGCCCGTCACCCTGCGACATACGTTGACAAGTTCCTTGTGGCTGTACTTTCACCATCACCTTTACCCTTCAAAGCCGGAAAACAGTAATGCTGACATTACTGCTTGGCGAACGAAGTAGATACGGTGGTAGTACTTCCCTGGACGAACTCTTTCATAAGGAGCTCTACTGCTGCTAAATTTTACCTTTAATCGCATACCGAGTATGGCCGTCATATTTTTTTGTAATAAACACATCGGGGATGACCAATTTTTGTAGGACAATGAAATGTGTGAAATATTACCACAGTAAATTAGTTTTCTAAAATATGGCTGCAATCCGTGGTCAAGTCCTAAAGAACGCGATAACCCAGATCGTTAAACATTTATTTAGTGCGCAATGTGACTAATACGCGTGCACAATCATCACTGTATCTATAAAAAGTAAATATGGTGTAATAACCACTTGTAAGCAAGCAATATTCACTGGGTGGAGTGCATTACGATAAGGATAGTAATCAAGTAGTAATGAAAGTGATGACGTAAGTATGTAGTATGCGTACGTGCTGTCTTAGTAACGTTTGATATTTCAATTATGTGCTAGGTCATTTGATGACTTTATACCCGAATAGATTTAGTTCTTTATTTATGTTTTGATAGGTACAATGAACTTGTTTAAATATAAATTATATAGTAGCTCTATCTATTTCTTCACATAATGTTTTCTTGAGATCGCAACAAAAGAAGTTGAACGACTTTAGACGTAAAATGGATGTCCCCGCCGCTTTATCGTGGTTTTATTGTTTTTTTTTTTAAATTTTTTATGATATCAAGTGGCGGGACGAACAAGTTGTGCGCCTGGTAGTAAGCGACACGGCGATCCATAACTGTTGCAATGCCATACAGCGCTTTAAATCGCAAAGATCTTAAGGGCACTGCCACTGCGCCCGTCACCCTGAAACGAGCTGACAAGTCCGATGTGCCTGTAATTTCACCAGTAAAGTAATGAAATGTGGATGATATTTTTGAGGAGTAAATTTATTTTATTATTTATCACAAGGCTCTTTATTGGTATTATAAAAATTATATCGAATGCAACACAATAAGTGATTGTAAAAGCGAGTATACCTGTTACCTATGCATATAAGTCTCGCCATTTGTATTAATTTTGTTTATTGTCTTTGTTATGGCAATATTTATTTATTTTCCGTGAAATTGTATTTGTTTTGCTCAGAATATTAAAAAGGAAAAATAAACAATAAATTTGTACCTTATATTTCCGACATACCTATACATAATACATACTTGTAGAACGTTCTATTCAAATTGTGTGATCACATCCACGAGGCAGAAGGTCGAAGACCGAGACACGTGTGAGTTTTCTTCGTTCCGTACGTTATTTCGCACCTTCATTAAAAGTGATTGTTGTCAACTGAAAATTTTACTCTCGTGAACTGGCGTAGGTTTAAATAATATGGGTTTTCAAAACTTGCTTAAGGACTTTTATACGCGTGATTATACCTTCTAAATTTTATGATATTCAAAAGACATGGACACCGAATAGTCTAACGACGTACTTTAATTTGTCAGATATAAAAATAGTGTCGTTTCTTTTAATTCTTGATATTTTATTAGGATCTGCAATATTTTGTCGATGTCGATTCAGAACAGTACCGCGGACCGGTCCACTTTTTGGAAAGTGTTACCGCAGCCTATGGATTCATTTACAGTTCTTTAGACGTGTCCATATTTTGGAAACGGACCCAAGATATTCATTCTCTTCTGTTTTTGGTTGCGCTATTTCCAAAATGTAGTGCTGATTTGCGGTAGAAATAGCGTGAAATTCTACCTACTCCATAGTGATTTATGCACAGAACTTAGCCTTAATATAAATCACCATTGTTTGGTTTCGGTAAAAAATACACAAAAAATTTAGGAGTCACAGAATCGACAACATTTCATTATAATTTACGTGGAATTGACGCTCGTCTTTCTGCGGTTGCCGGCAGCACGCGCCGGTATCTCTTCAGTGTGTTAGGTACTTTGCGAAAAATAGAGGTTTTTTAGAGTTCTTTTTATTCCATTATATTTATCGCAGAAATAAAATGACATTGTCAAGAAAAGTAACAAATGAGGTACCACCAATAAGGCTCTGTGTATAGATACACGATATCTGAGATATCGCCAATTAATGTATTTTTTTATTTAAGCTTTCTTTGTCGATTGTAACTAATAAATTACAAAAATTAAATAAACAACAGAGAAAAGTATGACAGTAAACAGATCTATTAGAAATATATAATTATGTTCGATAACTTGATTTTGAAATATACAAGTATACATATAAGGGGCCATTAATGAAGTATACATTCTGGATAGAAATTGGTATATAAGTGTAGTAGATAGCGAGTAGTGCCCTAAACTTGAACAAGGTCGGATTATGCCTTAGTGCAGCCTTGACCGTAGCAAGGCCTTGCCCCCTTCGCATCCAACTCGTGGAGAAACGCACACCCTCAATGCTATTATGTTTTTTTAATCTAATGCTTTTGTTGTATGATCGGAATACACGTGTAGATGCTGAGTTTCGACCTTGTAATTTAAGAAATATCGGTATACAGAAGTTTCGAAAAAATACTTTTCGAAATAACGTTGCTTCTTTAAACTTCTTAAGATTAGTATATTAACAATTACTAGAAATCATTAGTAAAGCTCAGACGATTGTTTTAACGATTTATAGTAATATTGAACAGCTGTCTCCTTGGATACTTCGAAGATCTCTTCTCTGTGATCTATCTTCTCTGTGATCGACAGTATTGTTTTCGCCGTCCTCGATCTACTGGGGATTTTCTTGCGTATGCCACACATGGGGCAGTCGAGAAACGCGGTTAATCGCTTGCCGTGGCTCTCAACATATCAAACACCTTTGATAGGGTTTGGCATGATAGCCTGTTAAACAAGCTTCCAGCTCGTAAGCTACCGTAGCTACAGTAGTATTCCTGTTGGCTTTTGTACATGGATAGGCGTTTTTCTGAAGGATAGAACAATCCGTGTAGTTGTAGATGGTTACTCGTCTCCTCCTCATGGTATAAATGCCGGTGTACCTACCTCAGGGATCTGTACTCTCCGCCACTCTATTCTTGCTGCATATCAACGACTTGCTTCTGATACCCGGTATCTTTGGGTATGCAGACGACAACAGTGGTAGAGAGTTATATGCCAAACGCCCGAGACAACAGCGAAAAAACCTGGTGAAACAGGAGGCGATGGTCACCCGGTTGAATCTGAGCCTGAAAGCGGCTTCCGATTGGAGGGTCGGGTTTAATGCGGCTAAGACACAGGCGTGTCTTTTCACATCAAAACGGAGTCCCCTACACCTTACTCCGACTGTCCGAGATATATCCGTGCCGATAAGGAACCACCTTGAGCTGCTTGGCCTGGACTTATCATCCAACCTCAACTTTGGGTCATACATCGAGTGCTTGGCAAAAACTGCTGCCAGAAAACTAGGCATGCTTTACAAGGTCAGGCGAAATTTCACACCTGAACAGCTTTTAAATCTGTATAAAGCTCAAGTTAGATCGTGTATGGAGTACTGCTGCCACCTTTGGGACGGCTCTGCCCATTACTAGTTAGATGCATTGGCCAATAATGTATGCCAACAATTCTCTTGTGGAGTTAAATCTACAAAATCTCGACCATAGCAGAAAAGTAGCCTGCTTGTCTGTTTTCTATCGCATACATTTCGGGAAGTGTCCGCAGGAACTTTTCAATTTAGTTCCACCCTCACCGTTTCTTCTTCGTTCGACTAGAAGGTCCGGAGCACTCCATTCTTATGTCGTTGATATTCCACCTATTCGCACTAAGCGCTTTGCTTCCTCCTTTCTGATGCGTACGGCAAGAGAATAGAATGCTCTACTGGCATCTGTATTTCCCGAAAACTACAATTTGGGGCTATTCAAGGCTAGAGTGAATAGGCATTTTTTTAGGCAAATGTGTCCCATTGTCGGTCACATTGTCAATGTGACCGAATTGTGGCCAAGCGTGCGTATATTATATATTAAAAAGGAAAAAATATAGGCCATCTTTTTGGTTCGTTCTTGCCAATTAATGTTTTATGGGATGACATTGATAAATGCTCGAGACTTGCGTCACATCATAAATACATGAAACATTCACGACTAATACATAGCCTCTTGGTTCGATATTGATCTTCCAAATTTAATGATTTGCAATTGCGATTTTTGCAAAATTGGACTGTCCTAATCTATAATTAAATGTTAATTTACGAAACGTGACTAGAACCCCATTAATTAAATTTATGTCAAGGTTTCGTATAGTGAAAAATAAACAAGTATATAATTAAACTAGTTATTGTTTTTGCTCTAGGTAAAATATGCGGCACAAGAACGTCCACAGTATGCCAACATCGAGTATAAACACCTTGTGAGTAGCCATTTCTTTGCTACTTTTCTTCTGAATAGGACTTTCGATTAATTTGTAAGGGATTTGAATAATAACAAATAAACAAGCATACGTACGTATCTTTGTGTTAATTCAGACCATTAAATGTTATTGAGTAAATGTTTGTCAACGCTTTTGATGTCGACAAAGTTAACCCTTATCGGCTTTTGGGATATTTTGATTTGAACATAGTGTATACTACACAGCAATGTGGTTTATTCATCCGACTTATTGCCTAGGCATTCGCCTCAATAGGGCCATTTAATTAATGGCATATTTGACTGGGACATATTTACTGATTTCATCTAAAATTTTACCATGGTTCATATGTAAAAATTGATATATTTACAAAAGTTTTCTCTGGCTTACAAGCGCCACCAATATTGCCAAGACAAATTCAAATCCCATACAAAATATCTACTTCGATGTTACCTATGACCATTACATATCTATTCTTATCAACATGTTTTCCTACTTTGTCGCCTAACGGTGTCCGTTTGTGTAATGAGCGCTTTTTGTATGAATGATAACGATTCACTTGCACTCATTGCTACACATCACTTTTCAAATGATTGATGACACATAATTAAACTATTCGCGATTGTTACACATAGGAAATAAAACTATTTTTCCGGATTTAAATCGCGTGTATTTGTTTTTTCAAACAAACCGACGAACTTTTTCATAAGAAACTCTACTGCTGCTAAAATATATAGGTACCTGAATTATTTCCTAATATGTGTTTACTCAGTACTTATCATAAGTACGCCACGAAAGCTGTATCAGTTGCGAATACATATTTATGATAGGGAAAGCGGTTATACATTATTTTTATATTATTGCTCTGTTGAGTTTCTTTTGCCCGTACCTATGTTAAGAATAAACTCCATTTGCGAGAATTGTAACAAGAAATCAATATGTTCTACGGTTATAATACGTTATACAAACATTTCTAAAAGACAATTAATAAAGTAAGGTTAAGTAATTAATCGGAGATTAAAAAAAACCCTGTATTTAACTGTAATAATATTAAGTTTATTCAGTATCACGATGTTCCGTATAATTATTAATATAAAGTTCGAACACAAAGAAAAATTCCTTCGATCCGGCTGGATTCGAACCAGAGCTTTCAGCATACCGTGGCTACCGCTCTCATAACTGAGCTACGGAACGGACCACCGGCTTACGAACTTTTCTGTGCTTTTACATATCTTTGTTTTTGGATTTTAACGACTAATTGTATTTAACGTTATTTTATACTAATTGGAAACATGAATCCCAACCGTAGCGGCCATTAAAAATCTGTTAAGAAGCGAAAAATGCACGCTCTATTGAACGAGGTTACGTCCAAAATTTAGGTGCATGTTACTTAATTGTTTGAGTTATTTTGTGACTCACACCATTGGACTTGAATTCCGCGAATACGCTTCATTAGTAATATAAGCAGTTGTAGAAAAAGAATTATTAATGACATATTCTTTGTATTTTATTCATAGCCTCATACAACACCCTGTTAACGTAGATGAAAACATATTGATACATTCCTACACTTCACGCCCTTTCATCATTAAATATTGCTTTAACAAATGTTACGATTTTAGATAATATTGATTCCTATAGAGCGGCCACCATGTTAACGCAACTATGTGATAAAAAGTAATACCTACCGTAATTGATTTATTGTTTCAAAATACAAATTACCCAAACATGAAAAATCTATGTTGAATATAATACTATCCAAAATGTAAATAACCCTTAATATAATATATATTCAGTAGTTATTGACAACATATTGAATAACTAAATTTGTTGTGGGAATGCTTTTTAAGGATAATAGGTTCATTTGGTGTTTTATGTTGTTTCAGGTGACGCGCTGCGGTAAGGTGGATAAAGCGGCTTTGCCGCTTTAAATGGATAAACGCAAGATGCTGCCAAAGAGAGCGCGTATTGATAGCATGCGGGGTCCCATAGCCAATGGACCCCTGCAATCCAGGTGAGTATTTTTATTACTATCACTTACACGAGTTCCATAAACAACATAATAGCAAGTATAACATTGTTACTAAGAATAGCCATTTATAAAAATATCTTAAATAATGCGATCTCTACTAGTTTATTATGTGTATATAGTAAACTACATCTATGTACAGTCAACAGCACATCAAGCTACATATTGTCGTATCTGGTTCTGTTGCACTGGAGGTGATTTTCGAAAAAAATGTGTAGTCGGATGTGCTGTTGTCCGTACAAAAGCAAATGACGATCAGAATGTCACGTGTAACATCGACGAGAGAGTCTAATTCGCATTCGACGCCGAGTCCGGGCGGCACGCGGCCAGCAACTTAACAAAGTCCTTTTATTGAGCTCACTCAACTTATTCTTTCTCGCGCTAATCCTATTTGGTTTCCATCAAAACTTGCCTGAAGGGGTTGGTAACTTGGTGCCCGGTCGACCTCGCCGCCCGCGCCGCCGCCGGCCTCCGCTCACCCCGTGCCACCGCCCTCTTTGTTTGCCGCCAAATCTGTTTTCGTCTGCCTCGCCAAAGTTGGCGAATTCTGAAAACTCGGGTGGGAGCTCGGAATTACTTTCTCGTTTCGCTGCCGAAACTTTCGCCGGCAATAATAATAATTCTGCTACGCTATGACGAAAGTTTAAATTATTAGTTTAATCGTACTGGCGTGCTTTAATTACTCGAGGGTGGTTGTCCTCTCCCACTTCTGTTCAGTTCAGCCCGTGATTAGCTAACTTGGTTACTTCGCTAGCCGGTCTTCGACAAGTTGGGCGTATTTGCTTTGTAAATTAATTTTGCCCATCAATTTTGGGACCTTTTGTCTGTTTGCTAATAGAGAATATCGATTTGGAGCGCTTCATCCCAGTTAGAATTACGACATTGGTACAATCATCTGCCTGATTAACTATCAATTGTGTTTTGATTGCCTCATTCGGTTATGAATAATCTACAAACTGTAAAATCTTGGCTGTGATTTCGTAATATATTGATAATGCGTACATAAATCTAAAGAACATGCATTTAAGAAGATTGTATGCACGTAAATCCGTTATTACTCCGTATTGAATTTGTACATATACAAGTATAAAGCAACATGTATTCGCGTAGTAACCGAGCTTATCACCAACCTTGGCTCGGAAACTCGGTCGCCGGCACTGAAAAACAATGCGTACCCTTACCTCATTCGCTGATGTTGACATAAATGTGTATAACAGCGAGCTTGGTTTATCACGGAGACTACGCTATTGTTTATTGGGGACCAAATACCATTTTTATGTTTGAGATTTGGACGAAAACATGTTGTTAGGACTTACGGTATTTTTAAACCCATATTGTACTGAAACGCGGACGACAATTCACATTATAGGGCTTTTTTATTTGTTTTTTTTTAAATACCAAGTGACGGGACGATCAAGTCGTGCGCATGGTGGTAAGCGACACGCCTATCCATGACAATTGCAGTGCCACTCAAACTTTAAATCGCAAAATTTTTAGGGGCACTGCCACTGCGCCCGTCACATACCCTCCCAAACCGGAACACAATAATGCTCACATTACTGCCGGGCGGCAGAAATAGGTAAGGTGACAAGGCCCAGGACGAACTCTTTCATAAGGAGCTATAATTGCTAATATGTAATGATATTTTTTCAGTAAAATTATTTAACATATCATACAAGATCTAAAAGATAAAAAAATAATCCTTAAACGTATTAAAATGCACTTCATGAATTTGTACACTACTACAAAAAAGTTTCAATTTTGAACAACTCATTTTCACTGGAATGCCTTGCAAGATTTTAATTTGTGTGCACCCAAACGGACAACCACAAAGGTTAATGTTTCCGCACGTATCAATGCAAACTTTAACACCTCAAAAAAGAAGGTAAAACCTGTTCTTAATCCTGCACTTTTGCACCTTGCCGTTTCCATTGTACTTTGAAATTTCCTTCAATTGTTCAAACCTGAAGGGGCGAAAATAGAAGGGGTTAATATAAGCGTAATGTGACTGAAAATGGGTTACGTTTTAGTTTGATGGATGTACTCGTACAAAAAAAAAACATAATGAGTAATTTCTCGTACATTCGCATTGAAATTAAAAATACAATCTGAGCTGGAGCAACGTTCGAACCTCTAACAGAGTTAAAAAGTTTGCAGTGCCGACTTCACTGCTGCAGTGGGTTTCTTGTTTAACACCGCCGGTGTCTTTCGACTTATAATTTTATTGATTGGTTTGAAACCAAAAGAACATTGACTTGACGTATATACTATGTCAAGTATATTATACATACTTGACATAGAAATATTGAATTTGAAAACTTCCGTATTTTTTAGTACAATAGTAAACAAGTTGATGATATGCTCGTACAAGATTTCTCGTCCAGTCCTAGAATAAAACATGATTGTGCATTATTAATTTCTTATTCAATAAAATATTTGATTGTACGTACATACGTACGTACGTCTTGACGAATTAAATGAATGTACAATAAGTATAACAATAAAAAATGGTTACCAATGGAAACTTATCCTATAGACTTTAGAACAATAGTATCTATCTAAGTCAATAATTATTACACAACTTATGTTATATAACCAATAAAAATATGCAATTAATTAATTATTTAAATTAACATTAAGAGGCACAACAATCCCAGGCCTTCTAAAAGGCAATCCTAACTAACCGAAAGAGATCGTCTGGTTGGTCTGTTAACCGGTGACATCAGAAAAAAAAATATTATAAGCATTCCAAATAATTTCTTTTATCTGCTTTTATTATTGTTTCTCTCTCTGTTATTGACCTTAAAGATAATAAAATTTAAAAAATAAAGTTACAAAACAATATATACGGAATGTATTATTAAAAATAACAACCACGCATTCCTCTTTATAAAGGATAATTATTTAAAAACACCTCATTACGTATAATTTTCTATTAACGCTAACCCTCAAGTTTTTGTACAAGTTATTTTTAGCAGAGCATCAAATATAATAACACGTTGTTCTTTGGCTCGTTATGTTGTTAAGCCGGTGATTCCTTGATTGTAACGTGGACTACAAAGGTAATGCGGTCGCTATTAAATAGCATTCTAAGAATACTTATTTGGACTATGAATGTTTTTTGAACACCGCTACATGCGTATTTAATGAGGTATTTTATTTATACAGGAAAACTTCTAAGGGAAAATTGACATATTCTAGTTTTTTAATTTATTTGCATCATGAGGAAAAAGGTGGATAGTATTACATTGCACCAATATATAGGAGTGTGTAAATACTTGTTAGATTTGGGTCAGTACTCTGGGCATTACGAAAACTATTCGTGTTCGCTTCCTCGTAGAGCTAACTAAGGAACGAACTTATACTTAATTTTGTTACTCTGTACATGTTGAAATTACTTCCAGGGGTCGCTCAGATCATAAAATCGTGATTGTCTGACACAATTTAGAAATTTGCTCGTTGATATTGTTTCAGGCCATTAGTGGCGTTATTAGACGGTCGGGACTGCACCGTTGAGATGCCGATCCTGAAGGACGTCGCCACAGTCGCCTTTTGCGACGCACAGTCAACATCCGAAATTCATGAGAAGGTTAGTTACTTATCATTCAGCTAGTTTTTCTTTAGCTGTTTTCGTTAAACTGATTAATAATAATAATGCACACATTCATAGCCCCAAAAAAATTAAATGTAAGCCGTACAAATATTTATTCCAGACCGGGAGTGGAACCCGAGACCTCTGTGGCAACCGTTCGGCCACGGAGGCAGTTTAACATTACTCATGATTTTTCTATTCTAATATTAATAATTTTCAAACTATAAGCTGGATTAGTAGCTTGTTAGAACTCATCATTAATAAAGTACAGGTCATACCTATAAATCGGACAACTCTATGGGCGCTTTCAAATTAAGACTCTTAAGGAAGCGCTACAGTGGCGCGCGTACGTTTTACTATACTAATTGTTACTGCTTGCAAAAAGTGACGGTTAAATGACGGTGGCTCAACAACTGCTCTTCCAGATATGATGCTCGCGCAGGTCATAGTGGCTTCCTCGTATACCCTAAGAGTTGGTAGGAAGCGTCACTATAAACAAAACTTAAGTAGAAATGTATGGGAGTGAGTTCGTTTAAAATTTAACAAGATTTTAAGTATATTTGTTTACTTACACTAATAATATGAATATTTTTCCGTTTTTGAATCTAAATTGTTTGTAATGTAATATTTCCAGGTGCTGAACGAAGCAGTGGGCGCTCTCATGTGGCACACTATCATACTCACGAAAGAGGACCTGGAGAAGTTCAAAGCGCTCAGGATCATAGTCCGTATTGGATCCGGCGTCGACAATATTGATGTCAAAGCCGCCGGGGAATTAGGTAAGCTTAAGTCCAACAAGTTACATTTTACAACCAGCCATGTTCTTGTCTCTTGGCAATACAAGCATTGATATGAAAAGTCAACGCTAGCGCCACTGTTTGCGTTGAGGGACCTTGTTTGAAGCCTTTAAGTTCACTGTGGACAAATACATACTGTAATTAATTGCGTACATCCGCAAAATTTAATGAATAATATGCATTTAGGACCGAGCTTCATTGTAGTATCTATTATAACATGGTTTGAGTTAAAACTTCTAGGACGTGGTCTGGCACACCAAGCTTGATCCCGTTTACAAGTATTGAACAGTTAATAGAAATTAAAATAGTCCCTCTTAATCTGTCAAGTATTTTTCTTTATTTTTCATTACAAGACGCAATGCATGCGTTCTAATTCATTCCAGTACGTTTTAATCAGCCCAAAGCTTAGTCAAATAATTCCAATTTATTATTATTTTTTATTGACAATTGTATAGTCTTCAAATAAAAAAATTATACATAATAATTTGCGTATGCATAAAATCCTTTTGACAGAATTACTGCATTCGCCATGTCTATGAGATGAGAAATCAGTAATAAATTCAATCGACGATATTTTAAAATTGTGTCTTTGGCTGATATCAACGTAAACAAACATCGTATTTTTAGGCCGCATTTCCACTAGAGACATGGGAGGTGGTGTGCGAGGCAAAAATCCACCAATGGCATTATTTCATTTTCCTAGCTTCACTTAGCACAGCTCTGGTGAAAAGGGCTATAGGAGCTAAGTTTTTTTAAATAATACTAAGTGACAACACGAACAACGCCCGTGCCTGGTGGTAAGCGACACGCCTGTCCCTTACCAGTTGCAATGCCACTCAGAGCTTTAAATAATAAAGATCCGAGCGGCACTGCCGCTGCGCCCGACACCCTGGGACATAAGCTGACAAGTTCCGTGTGCCTGTAATATCACCAGCACCCTTACCCTTCGAAACCAGAACGCAGTAATGCTCACATTACTGATTGGCGGCAGAAATAGGTACTTACAGGTACAGAAATAGGCGGTACTTCCCTGGGCGAACTCTTTCATAAGGAACTCTACTGCTACTAAAGTATTTCTACGTACAAAAAAGCGAGAGACGTGTGCGAGGAATATGTGCGAGGTGCGCGAGCGAGCTCACCGACGCCTCAGCTCACCTCACCACACCGCACGCCACCCGCGCTCAGCTGAAAAGTGTCCGCTACTCATCCTCCCACCGTTCAGTTACACACCGTTACACAACACCGCTACATATCCTCGTACCGCCCAGCTACCTAGCAAATCTCTGGTGGAACCGTAGCCTTATTTTTTCTCCATCTTGACGTTCTTCTTCTTATCGTATCGGTGGCATACACTATAATGATTGCCATCGTGGCAAAAGGATTTGCCTTGCCGCGTAACCTTACGCCGATTGACAAATCGGCCGATTGTTGCCCAGGATCCGCCAGACTTACAGAAAAGGAATGGAACGTCGTGCGGGGAGGCTCCTATCATGCAACGTACCACCTGAATCCTATGTACGATTACGACCAATCTTCCAATGAGTGTTTAAAATAACAACGCAGAACTAAATTTAACGAAGTTTAATAAACGAAGTTTTTCTCTGTTATTGTAATCGACAATTCGGCTGCCGAGTATGTCGAACACGTTTTTTTGGACAGTGGATGCCCGTGGAATAATTTATGTGATTTAATTTAATAAACCAGTTTACCAACGTGTGTATAATTTCAGGCATTGCAGTATGTAACGTGCCGGGTTACGGCGTGGAAGAGGTCGCGGACACGACGTTGTGTCTCATCCTCAATCTTTACCGGCGGACCTACTGGCTCGCCAACATGGTCCGGGAAGGGAAGAAATTCACAGGTACATTATTAACAGTGCTACTTGTGGTAATAAGTAATGTTTGCATGTATCTGAAGATAGAGACAAATGGTATTGAATTAACTCTCGAATGACACTGAGACGTCTCGTTTCATTCGTTCAATTCATCTTCGATCGTTTATTAATAATGTTTCACAGGTGTCCATGTTATATTTCAGTGATTAAAGATACATATTTAAAAAAAAAATTGTGACTACTAAGTCATCACTTGATGTTACAAATCAAAACCATGATAATCTCAGTACAGAGTACTATGTATGTAGACTTGGGCTGTAAGTACACGGTTTTATGTACTTTATCACATCAGCTATACATTAGGTAAGAAATGTGTAACTAGTGGCAATCGTACTGATTTTTTTTTTTTTTAATTTAATTCCATTCAACTACTTAGGTATATTACAATCACAATTTTACAACATTTAAAAACCATTAAGGTTCGAGTCAATGCTGTTATTAATCTACATCGAAAAAACATAAACGGTATTATAATAAAGTATATGAAAGTATATGTATACACATACCTATACTACTTAAACTACACCACTACAAAATTACACTACTGTACTATAGAAATAAAATATTCTTAATTAAAAACAAATAAGACCAGATTGTATAAGTTTGTACAATTAAATTACAATTGTTTATTTAAATAAAAAACCGACCTCAAAAAGTCCTGGAATTACATCTCATTGGCCAAGTTTTATTGAAATAAATAAATATGTTGCCAGAGAGTGCGCGAAACCGGATTTATACTCTACTTTGCCACCATTAGAGGTGGAATATTTTCTTCAAATTTAAATGGGACTACTACTTGTACCCTATTTCCAACAAAAAAAAAGAATAATCAAAATCGGTTCGCAAATAAGAGTTATAGCGTAATGTACATTAAAAAAACAGTGAAATTGAAAACCTCTTCATTTTTTGAAGTCGGATAAAAAGAATTGAGAAAATTAAATGTCGCACTCCTCATGGAAGAATGGCATAAGTGGAGTTACGTCAAACATGTTTATTGCTCATGTTTACAGAAAAATAGAACCCACATCCTCTCCAATTCTTGTAACTCTAGCTACAATATTAGTGGATAGAGTTACAAGAATTGGAGAGGATGTGGGTTATATTTGTCTGTACTTAATGGAGCAATAAACGTTTTTGACGTAACTCCACTTATGCCATTCCATACCACGGACACTCCATACAACAGTCGAAAATTATTTACCTACGACTACTATATACAGTAAGGCGCTATCTGCACACGCGCAAATGTGTGCGTGAATTGGCAGGGTTACCCATCACTTTCTCGCACTATTACGTTACGTAGTCAGAGCGGCAACATAGCGAAAATTGTAACGCGAATCTGTTATCTATGATTCTATTAATATAATCCTAATAATTATACATGTCTATTAGGTATTTAAATTTTTCATTAATTCGCTAGCTAGAGTAATATTGAAGATTTATTTCAAAAATATATTGAAAGCATTTAAATTGAAAATGTTATATTTCGGACATGTACTTAAAAGTAAGGCAACCAAGGTATTTGAAATTGCTTGTCCAAGTTTAGTTAATAATTAGATATATTCACTACCTACGTAATATTTATCGGCAATACGAATAGAAAATTCGCGAAATCACGGCGTCTCATTATATTGATATAATAAATCTGTATTTTTTATTCATACCCTTAAACGAACTGTCACAAGTGAGGCAAAAATCGAATTCATGTAGGTTAGTTTTAGTAGTAGGTTAATTTTCGGTTTTAGTGAATATTTATATAAAAATACAAGTTGAAACGCGTTACTTCCTTGTGGAATGTGATGTTAGTATCTATTTTATGTTTGTCTGACGTATTTTTACACTCATTTACCGCACATTTCGTCATTTTTAGCTAAAATTCTGCTGCTCATAAAGCTGTTCGCGGTGCAAGTTGACCTTGAGCACTGAAGGCCCGCCCGCTCGTGTAGGCCCTTTTGGCGCGCTTCAATTTGCCTCACTTAGCGTGTGCGGGCTAGGTTTCTACGCGTTATTATTCTAAGTTCATACCTATATATTCTCTGCAGTAAATAAATGAAGAAAACAATAACTGAATGAAGAAAACAATAACTGAATGAAGAAAACAATAACTGAATGAGTCTCACACATAAGTTTTTTTACTTCGTTTCATCTTTCGAAAAATGACGATAAGCAGCTGTACACCGCACAATTCTCCATTATAAATAGTAACGTAAAATGATGGTTTATATTAACGTACAAGTTTCGTAATGAATAAATGAAAACTATATTTTATTCAAATATCAAAGCCGTCTTCGCGCGAAAACGGCTCGCCGGCACCTTTGTTGTCGTTCAGTCAATGTCCGGCAATGTGCGGGACGTGGTGCGGTATCTAACTAGGGAGGGGCGGAGAGTGTCCGTTCTCTTATTCTTTATTCTCTGGTATTTTTGCAAGTAGAAAACATCTATACTGATAGTTTGTTCATGATTGTGATTTGTTGCGGCAGGGCCAGAGCAAGTACGCGAGGCCGCGGCGGGTTGTGCGCGGATCCGCGGCGATACCCTGGGAATCGTGGGGCTCGGCCGCATCGGGTCAGCGGTGGCGCTCAGGGCCAAGGCCTTCGGCTTCAACGTCATCTTCTACGACCCCTACCTGCCCGACGGCATCGAGAAGTCGCTAGGGCTCACGCGCGTTTATACGCTTCAGGTAATTCTTCCTTTTCTGCGATTATTGGCCATCTATTCTTGAGTGAAGTGTATATATATAATATATTATAAAATCACTCAATATATTATAAAACTTTATATATATATATATATATAATAAAATATATTCATTTAAAATATTATATATATATATATATACATAATACTATTATACTTTATTTCTCAATAAAGAATGGATTTCCAGCAAGACTCCGTGCTGGCCCATAAAGCTAAAAACGCCTCAACCTTGTTTTAAGAAAGTTAGCTGGCTTCATCGCGGTGGAAAAATGGCCACCCTCCAGGTTTGGTCTCAACCCACTTGACTATTCTCTGTGGATTGAATTCTAGCTCAAAGTCTGCCAAAAGTCCTTGAGCTAGAATCGGATTCTAAAGCGGACTCTGATCAAAGAAAGCGAACCGAATCCCACAGATTGGCCATTACATCTAAAAGCTTGTATTGGGGATATATATATATATCTCACTTGAATCACTAAAATGTCGCTTTGATAATTTTTTTTTTACTTTCACCTTACCGCTTTGTTGGCAAAAATGGAGCGGTATTCGGTATTCTGCTAACTGAAACACGCGAAATGTTAGTCTACAACGCGGGTTTCTTCTGCGTGAGTCGTGGATTTCGACGAAGTCGCTCTCTGATAATTTTGATGTAGACAAGGTTGTCCTTACAAACCTCGGGTGACCACTCCCTTACCTTTTTTCAGAAAATCAGTCTCCTTGTAATGTTTTATGGTGTGATATGCAAAGGTGCTGCTTACCCCAAAACATTTTATGTCACGGTAAATCTTTGGAAATCGGAAATGACATTAACGTTGCTTTGCTCCCACCATCACGTGAAAAATAATAGAAATGAAATTTAAAAACTTGCTAGTGGATCACAACATTCCAAATTCAAAATTGAAAAGAGAATCAATATTATTTTTTAAAATCGAAGTTTCTTTTAGATGCTTTCCATCTGGGAATATTTTAGGTTATATGGGAATATCCGGGAATGTCACATTACATTTAGAATTTATGGTTTTGCGTTTACAAATACTCAAATATTACGAAAAATGAATTTACACAGAAAAAATCTAATTTGAGAGTATATAAAAAGAGAGAAAACTTTGAAATATATCTGGATATACATTTCCAACCTCAAGATTTATATTTTCAAAGAGGAATTTTGAAACAGTTTCCAAATAGTGTAAGCTTTTTTGTATTTATGCATTGGTATAGAATTAATATCAGTGACTGTATTAAGTGAATCTTTGATACTTCCATTTAAGTTTGGAAATAAATGAAAGTAATAATATTATCAATAGTAAAATTATTATCATACGTTTATTTTCTTAAAACACGGTATAACAGGAGATGTAACAAGAGACAGTGTTAGATAGATAGATAGATAGATAAACACTTTATTCACTGATATAACACAAATACAGATTAAGCATAAAACAAAAAACAAAACACGATTGTCATAGCAGTGAAACGGCGCTGACTCAGCATATTATGCCAAAGTTTCTTAAGGCGCTGGTTTTCAGTCAGAACCAACGAGAGGGATTAAATTATTTGAAAGCAAAAATATAACGACTATGAGTAAAGTTATACATGGGGAATAGTAATATACATAGTAAAGTTATACATGGACAATAGTAATATACATAGTAAAATGTAAATAGTGCATCTAAAATAACCTGTTTGACATGTAAGTGCATGAGCAAATGTGAATATAATTACAGCTGTAGGAGTAATTTATGACTGTAAATAGGATTTAATGTTGTGTAATGTAATTATACACATAATAAGAATAGATCAAAGCAACAACACAGATTTTTGAAGTGACAGTAAGTGTTGCCGGTACAGTGCTTTGAACTTGGGGTTTGGATGTGTTAGTATAAACATATTTCGCATATATTAAATAGCATGCAAATGTCTGATTATACAATGTCAATTGACTACTATTGGCCGAACCCTTTGATTTGTGCAGAAAAATCGACACTTCTCCGTGTGAGAGTGAAGAGAGTGAAGTGAGACAAGTAGTCACAAGCGACTGCGAGTTGTGACAAGCCACGTCAAACGAGCTCTATACACGTTAGCGCTCGCCTTCACTCGGTCAGCTATGCGAGTGACACCGAACGATGGCAAGGCAAGACAAGGCAAATAGGTTGTCTATACGTTGGCATTGGCCTTCACCCGGCAACAGTGGACCAACATGGTCATTGTATTGCTAGCTTTATAAAATAAGAATTTTAGTAGTTAGTGATGTCAGTGGGAAAAAATCGGAAACTAGTGGATAATTTTGTTTTCAAGAACCGAGAATGCCTAGTAAATGAGTCTTGTTTAATCTAAATTAAATTTAAAATTATTTACCAATAAACCTAATGATAGAATTGCATTATCATGTAATCTAGTTACATTCCAAGTTATGTTAAAATTTGACTCTTCAAAATGAAGCGAATAAATGAAGATGGTCCTTGATTCAATGTTTATATTCGGCACTTTTTTGATTTGTAGGTAAACTGGAAATATTAAAAATAATAATAATAAAATGATAAAAACCTTGTGGTGAATTATTTAATAACAGAATATCGATAATATGTACACTTCCAAGAACAACACTATCTCAAAATAATCGTTAACAACAATCATCAAAATATACAAACAGGCAATCTGAAGAAACCAAAGCAAAATTTGGCAAGATTTATGAAAAAACTATTTAAATATGTCTAATTACACGAGATATTTGAAATTTTCTGTGATTTATGTACAGAAATATAACACGTGCCTGTATAATGTTACATTCGGTCGATTTTCGCTTTTTCTAATGCCACATCCCGTAATGCTGCAGCGACGAATTTTTATTAATACTGAATTGTTCTCACTGTCAATATTTTTGTCTATTTTATTACAATACCTGCGAATAATTCAATAAAACACTTGGAAAAACATTTGTTTTGACATTTGATGTACTTCCATTTGACAACCGTATACGTATCTCATGTACTGCAAAATGGACACAGTTGGTATTTAAGATGACGTTACGTATTTTCGATTCCCGTGTTTGACACTGACCAATGTAATGTTATCTCTTTCGGCTTAAGACGGCACGCGATAGTTAAACAAAGACAATAACATGTTTATGTTTTCAACGTCGAAATGCACCTTAAACATATAACGTCTGATTTATATATGTCAACACAACAGGTCCTTTAGTTTCCATAGTCTAAGCTTTAGCCCCATCGAAATAATGGATGATTCCGCCAACATCAAGTGAAGGAAAGCACACGTTTTTTACTCAGAATTTGACTGAATATTTATGTAAATTAATCGATGATACCGCCAGCGTCAAGTTAAGGAAGGCACGCGATCATTATTCAGAATTTGACCGGTGAATTTTTATGGTCTCTAAACTTATGAACACACGAAGTATAGTAAACTGGGTAATATATAATACAAATGGGGGTAAATGATGTTGCAGTCTGTAGTGATCAATGGATTGATTGATTTTGTTTAAGTATTTAGCGTTAGCACGCCCTCGCTTCTGCGCCGCTTTTCGTGGCCCCTCATTACTTTTAATATAATTAATTCCTCCCCACTCTGCTATTTTTCACTCATTCATGTAACTAATGTCAGTTTTTGTGCATATTCCAGGACCTCCTATTCCAGAGTGACTGTGTATCATTGCACTGCAGCCTAAACGAGCACAATCACCACCTCATCAACGAGTTCACTATCAAACAGATGCGCCCGGGTATGTCACGCTATGTTTATAATTGAATTATTGATATATTTTGATGAAAACAAATATTCATAATAAGTGAATTTCTTAAGACTTGTTAATAAGCTATTCTATTTATAGAAGATAAAAGATAAATTGAGTTCAATAAAAAGCTAAAACCTAATATTGTCCTAGTGTATTAGTTCTAAAGAAAAGATCTAAGAACTTCTGCAACTAAAACAAGCATAGGTGTTCATAATTTTGCAAAGTTATACAGAGTTTCCATAAGTCTCTTGTAGTTAAGTCCAATCCGGTCCAATACCTATGGGTGCGTCCCCGTTATGTCGTAACGACAGATAGTCGTACAGTTTAAAGCGTCCTGGCTTGTATATTTAAATGAAGTTGTTCACCCATAGAACAACACGATTTACTGTCGGCCACAACTTGTTTCACGTTACGACGACAGAAAGTCGTGACAATAGGAAGAGTTAGAACGACAGCCGACGATAAATAAAACGTCACGATAAAAAAGTAATGACAGATAATCGCAGCTTCAAACGATTCTGTCGTTCAAACGACAAGGCGGCTGCCGTGAACCAATAAATTGTCGTCACGATGTAGTGGGAACAGACACGACTGTTGTTCAACGATAAAATAAACGTCAACAACACAGTCACGATAGATAGTCGTGATATAGGAACAGGTTAGACGCGACAGTCATTCAACGATGAATAAAACGTTACGACATAATGGAACGCGCCCTATGGCGACATGATCCTATGATTTTAATTCCTAAGTTAGTAGTAGCATCACGTCTTGTTTATGGTGAAGCAAACGTGATGAAATCTGGATATCAAGAAGGTTCACAACCCTTGGAAAATGCATGAAATCCTTAACCTGCATTGGGCCTGCGTGACAGACTATGGCCCAATACTCTCTCTTAAGAGGGACCCGTGCCCTATAGCAGGGCGTATAATGGGTTGTTGATTGTCGTCACTTTGTTGTAATGCTTTGTTATATTGCATTAGGCGCGTTTCTGGTAAACACGGCGCGCGGAGGGCTAGTGGACGACGAGGGGCTCGCGGCGGCACTCAAGCAGGGCCGCATCCGCGCCGCCGCGCTCGACGTGCACGAAAACGAACCCTTCAACGTGTTCCAGGTACTAACTACGAATATACTGGGTGGAACAAAAAGGTATCAGCTAATTAATGATACTGACCGTTTTCTCACACCACGTAGAATTCCTCATCATACTTTTATTTGCTATTTAGCTGGCGGTCCCCTGTGACTTGATTTACGTAGTACACGACTAATTCAACAAATATTCATCCGAAGTTGTGCATATTGTTTACGACGCACCTTAACAACGTAAGGTTCTTTTAACTTAGACTTACTTTGCGGATTTGCAGGGCCCTTTAAAAGAGGCGCCGAACATCCTGTGCACTCCTCACGCGGCTTTCTACTCGGACGCGTCGGCGCAGGAGCTGCGCGAGATGGCCGCGTCGGAGATTCGTCGCGCCATCGTCGGTCGCATCCCTGACTGCCTGCGCAACTGCGTCAATAAGGTATGGCGAACCTTGTTTTTTTATATTTTTTTTATACCTGTTACTTTTTTACTGCTCTTGTAAGACGAGAAAAGTGAATAGATACAATGGATCTTTGTAATTTTGTTAATTACAAAGATTTTGAAGTGCTACCGTTATACCATCACAACGCTGATGAAATAGCACTTTGTGAGGACGATACTTTTGGCTGAATCGCTACTTTTGAGGAAATGAAACTATTTCTCCTGATTATCTAAGGCTTTATGATATAGTAGCTTATGAACTTAACACGGTTGCAGGACTACTTCCTTCCAAGCACAGCGCCAGTGCTGGCACCGCCGACGCAGCCCATGCCAAAGCTGGAGCCCCCGCCCAGCCCCTACATCGAAGGTACTAACAATCGTACGTTTCAACTTTTTATCTATTGCATGTTACGTGCTTATTAACATTTTCACCCTTCTAAAATTTTCCTGTTAAACAAACTTGTACCTCCCACCGGCCCCGTTTTCGTACTAATGTATGATACTCAGCTGGGGTCGCTAGACAGGAGAAGGGCCTTTGATATAAAGATTGCTTTTCGCGCGATACCGCTTATCAACGTGGTGTCCGTAATTAAAGTTACGTGTCAGGTATGAACGGCGGGTACTACGGCGGAGGTTCGGGCGCGCAGGCGGCGCACAGCACGACGGCGGTGCACGAGGCGCCCGCCATCCCGCCGCCGCAGCAGCCGCAACCGCCGCCTGCGCAGCCGCCCATCTCGTTGGTACGTGCCATTCAATCACTTTTATGAATACCTTAACTTTTATAAATAATAATGTTTGAACCATTACCATCAAATCTAATTTAAAATTAAAACTTTTGGTCCAGCCAATCAACACGTCGGACCCGGCTAATCACCAGCTGACTAAGCAGGAGAGTTCGGACGTCCACTAGGCCACACGCTACGTTGCAGTACCGTTCGCCAGACAAACAATAGTTTTATCGTTCCATCGCAAATATTGCTAAGTACCTACCTATGTAAGCAGACGAGTGATATACGTGATACGACACGTACGGCATGCATTGAGACGTCACTACTTATTTGCTGCAGTTAGGGATTTAACGCAACTAGCGTTTTAAAGATTGATTCAAATAACAAACAAAATATAGTTTATGTAATTGAATTATGGTGAAATAATCGCGGAATAGTTGAATATTGGGAACATTACGCAAAATTACAAGACCATGTAAGGTAGCTGTAAATAGCCTGATTTGTAATGTGTTTTTTTTTATACTAAGATGTTCAATCAAACGGGCTATGGCGGAGACTGGAGAAGCAGAAATACGAGGGTTTCAGAGTTGTTTGTATGGCGACTATCTTGGAAAATAGCAGAGGGACGCTTTATGCTTTTTCGATCTATGTATAAAGATTACTTAGAATTAGCTAGCAGATGTTACAGAGAAGGACGATAAATAATTATGTTTTAAAGTGCATTAAGTAAGAAACGTGCTAGTGGTTGTTAGTAAAATAAATATTTCCTTCAACGTTAACGAAACGTTGTTAATAATTTAGCGAAACAAATTGATTTTTACATAACCGTAACGTCTCAATGCAAACGTCTTGTGTGTATAAATGAGCGAATAGTTGATTCTGTGTTTGTATTCGGTAAGTTGGGACAGCTATATAAATATGCCTGCTATGTAAATGCGTGACGATGGCGGTGACACGGCCCTCGGGACTTGTATGGCGCGCGACCTTTACACGTATGAACAGATTACATTGTGTATTGAAGAGATTGATTAGAATATTATAAGGACGGTGTCCCTTAGTAAGTATTGCGAGAGATATGCCCCTTGTAGGCGCGTGCAAGAGACGTGCGGAATGCATACGTAGCGCACTGTGGGGCGATGACGGCGTGTCGAGGACCGTTTGTAGCTGAAGCGTGTGAGGCGAGGCCCGCTCGCAGCATTTGATCGCATTTGGCGCCCTCCCGGTCCCTCCCACATGCATTCGAACTGTTATTTTTTAAGTATCAAAGGACTGTAGACTTCTATCATCACACTTTATTAAAACGAGAAAAACAGATCTTCGTTTTTTCTTTTTTCTTTTGAAATGTACAAAATCATGCTTTCATTTGATTATTTTTTTTTCTAAATAGAGTTTAAGTGAGGAATTTGTACATGAACACCAAGTGAGCAATAGAAGGCTGCCTCGTGCAACCACCTGTTTGAAATCGTGAGAATTGGTATTTAAAATTAGTATTTACTTACAGTTTAGTTTAATGACAAAAACAATGTGTATATTTTATGAGAAAGTGAAAAGTTCTTAAATAAAACTATTGTTTTCGGATTAATTATTTTGGTGTTTTATTTATTGTCAATATCAACCCCATATCACGTGTTAACAGGGATAACAAAATAACTGTGGTTGTAGAATAAAAACAATGGTAACTTCGACTTAATACTTGAGATCATTAATTATAAATAAACGCTTTAAGTTGCAATAGTTTGATTTGCGTAATTTCAAGCACTATAATGCTTTAGCAAACACCTCCTTTTTGAACGACCGAGCGACGATATTATGTAAAATTGGCACATTAAAATTAAGCTATTGGGGTATATTATTAAATCTAGGTTACATTCGCCCACTTACCATAAAACTACTATAACACACTCTATTCTTTAAACCTACAAATTCCACCACAGTCGTATTTGTATCGAAAAGAAGATACTTCTGTGCGTTGGACATTGCACTGTAAAAAGATATATAAACCTTGTACTTGTTTCCCAGAGACCAAAATATAGTTTATGCCTCACTTAAGTTTGTAAATCAAACTTCTTTGGTTTAATAAAACAACCGTTACACCTATTCTAACTTCCATGGTGAGGATGTAGATCAACCTCACATATTTGTAGGAGGTTCAGCAAAATAAAAATGCAATAAATTCTCTTTCCTATCTCCGGTCTACCATGGCTCTGGCTCTCTTTAAAAAATATCCCCATTTTCACCCCAAGATGATCTTTCATGACGACCAACATTTACAGCATTTACAGTGAACGCTCTGCGTTTTCTCAGGTGTCTTAGGAGTGGGCACTTTCAATCGTCTCGCTTCGTCAGCATCAAGCGCCCGCTTCATATCGAAATACTTCGTTTTGAACGAGTGTAACTCGTTGTTTAGGCGTTCTAGCTCCAGCTTCAAGTCCGTTACTTGCCGTTCACGCATGTTTAATTCTAACGAAAAAAAAGTTTATTGTACAAAATGTTGTTACATAAGGTCCGGCGCCCATTGGTGTGCGGCATGGCAACGCGTCCTTCGGCATTACTAGGCGCAAGCGCACACTGCACTGGCAGTAATTATGCCGCGGTATCCTTAGGTATGCTGAAGCATACACCGTCGCGACATCATGCTCGCGCCTAACCTCCTCAGATCAATCGTAACGTTGCAATGTTACGATTGGCTGCTTTATTGTCGGTTGTATATTTAAAAATGGACTAAAATGGTAGTCTTGCTGAAGGAGAAGAGAACTTTATTCCAAGAAGAAGATTTTAGGTGAATAACCTTCGGAAACCTGTTGGAATCCCGAAAACTGCCGGCTCGGCATCCCTAAGCTTACCGCACCTTTTTTTTTTTTGTAGTTGCGACCATTATGATTGAATAATTGACTACAACGTCGTAAGATTAAGGTATATTGCTAATCGTTACCTAAACTTTTCATGCTGTGCCGTCTTGTCGTGGGCGCCGGCCCTAATTTTCCCAAACGTTTTTGTACGCCAGACATTACTAATGGACTAAATTTACAATTTGGACGAAAACTATTTCCTTATTTATTTATAGTTCACTTATTTTATATTTAGGTACATTTTAGGAAATTTCACTATAATTACTAATATGGTCATAGGTATACGGTTAGTATTCAAATATCATTGACGAATTTTATTGAAGATCATTCGTATAGACAATCTCATCAGAACATAGAATATGCAATTTTATTTAAAACAATTTTGGTGAAATTACAGGCACATGAGACTCGTCACCTTACATCTCAGGGTGCGGGCGCAGTAACAGTGCCCCTCAGATCTTTGCCATTTAAAGCTCAGAGTGGCACTGCAAGAGTTATGGACAGGTGTGTAGCTTACCGTCAGGCGCACGACTTGTTCGTCCCGTCGTCACTTGATATTATAAAAAAAATCAATGTAAATAAAATTGCAATTAAATTGTTCTAAAAATGACAATAAGAGCTTCGGGGCTGAAAGCGCCTCATATTCGCTGCTTTTCAAAAATGATGGCCCAAGCCAAAATTGACCCTTTTTTATTTATTCAGAATATGCTTTTTTATTTTATTGGGATTGAGATTCCAAGCTTTTCATTACCTACTTAAAATCACAGACATTATATTTGTGGTTAAAATAATCACATGACAACATATAGATGGTTTACGATTCGTCGTTTTTTTAAGCCATCTTCCCAATTAATTCGATGCTTTTGAAATAGTATACTATTCTAGAAAGCCATCGATATATTAGGTACTTATTTTCGTCATGCACCAATAAAAGGAGACGACATAATAAAATTCCCTTACCAGCTATTAGGCACTTCATTTTAGTAGTTCTCTGAGCTAAAGCACGTTGTGTTGAAGTCAATGTTTGCTGAAAACAAAAAAGTACAATAAGTATTAGGCGTTCAAGTATGAGATAGTTCTGACCACTTTCAAATGAAATAAAGTAAAGCGTAAATGCTACGATTATAATTTTTTTTTAATGAAATCCTTAAAAAAATGTCGTTATTCATCAGTCGCTGTTAAAATTCCTGAAATGTTTGAATATTAGTTCCGATATTGCAGTAATGCAGCGCAAACGACTCTATATATTAACGACGTGTACCGTGCACTGCGCGTTTGGTTTACCCGAATCCGCCGAACAAATTTTATATTAACTAATGAGCCTCATGGCCAGAGCAGGCTTACGGTAAATAATGAAGATTTGCGAGCTTTTATTCAAGCCGAACCAATGCAAACTATGCAAGGAGAGCTAGCAGCATGGTTTGATGGAATTGAGGTGGAGTGGAGTCATTTGCCTGTCATGTATATAACAAAAAAAAAAATTATACCTGCAATACTAAAGTCACAATTATTTTTCACCCTCAGACCGTGACGACTGTAAATTTATTATTGTTTTAAAAATAAAATGATGATGATAAAATGATGATGAAAAAATCAAAAATATTTAATGATCAAAAATGAAATGAACTAATTTTTTTCGGATAAGCAAATATGCCAGGTTTAGTTCCTAATATAAATGGAACTCTATTTTGGGGACAGCGGGACATAAAACATGAAACCGGCACTGTCCCGCTGAAAGCAGGACTTATGGTCACATTATGTAATACTGGCCCATTTGCGTTAAATAGGTAAAATAAAAACTACACTGCTATGTCTACAGGACAACGTCAGAACGCATATTGCCGAATAAACCAAGTTCAACTTGCAGAAATTGCAGATTAACGTTTTAACCACCCTCCATTCTTCAAAGGCCACGACCTCGATTCAGAACTCTTCGGTATTTTAACCGAATCGTTCGATTGGATATCGTTCTCGAATCGAATGGCGCTTTCCGACCTATTCAGAACGTTCCGAGTTAAACGTTCGATTCGGATATGATATCATTATCCAACAGCGTTTACATAGTTAGTTGGTGAAATAGATGTGAAAATCCTGATATATACATTTTTATGTAAATGCCTAAAATATAAGAATGCCTTAGTCTTGCATTAAAATAAATTAATGAAATTGAACAAAATCCAGACTTGATTTAAAATAATAAGAGATTTCCTTATTACATTCTTGCTTTGTAAGCTATAGGACGTTCGGTAACTTTCATTCGATTACTGTGTTCTGAATAACGTTTGTAGCCTTTGCCGGTCGAGAAGCTCGAGTAATCGTACGGGTGTGGTGTCATTTCGGTTCGGTTTCGACACGACAGTTTGACGTTCTATTCGGGTATCGTAAGGTTCTGAATCGACCCCCTGGACCCCGATTCAGAACTCTCCGATATCTTAACCGAATCGTTCAATTGGATATCGTTCTCGAATCGAACGGTTCTCTCCGAACTATTCAGAACTTTCGAGTTTAACGTTCGATTCGGATTCGGATACAATATCGTTATCCAACAACGCTTAAACGTGAGGCGCACTATAAGTTTCCGGAGTGAATAAGAAAAAAATACTTTAAATGGTCAGAAATGAATTTATTGCTTCTCAAAATATTCTCCGTTAACGTTAATGCACTTTTTCATACGAATGAACCAATTTTGAAAACATTTATGCCACTCCTCCGTGACAATCTCTGAAACATATTTTTCGTACACTTCAACAGCCTCTGCAGGTGATGAAAATCGTTGACCGCGTAACTGGTTCTCAATTTTTGGAAATAAATAAAAGTCACAAGGTGTCAGGTCGGGATTGTACGCGGGATGGCTCATAAGGTCAACGTTGTTCACCTTCAAAAATTCATTTGTCTGTCTGGCCGTGTGAGAACTGGCATTATCGTGGTCCAAGATGATACGGCGTTTACGGTTATTTTTACGGAGTTTGTCAATGACTTCTTGCAAACAAATGGTCGTGTACCAATCACTATTCACGGTACAACGATTCTCCAAAGCAACAGTAGCCACGTGTCCAGTTTTATTTAAAAAAGAAGCAATCATTCGCTTAAAGGCACTTTCCACGCGCGCCACTTTGGTTTGTTTCGGCTCACGACCCATATACGCTCGATTGCTGCCTTGCTTTGGGATTGTAACTATAAATCCATGTTTCATCACCTGTTTGTACTATGTCTCACACCAAATTTGGCGCCCCTTCGTTAAATCTGGTAAGCATGGCATTGCACCAAGTGATGCGATCCGTCTTTTGAGCCTCAGTCAAATTATGTGGGATCCACCGAGAGCATAGCTTTTTCACACCCAAATATTTGTGCAGTATTGATTGTATTTGACTCATACCTATGCCTAAAGGTGCCCGAATCTCATGGTATGTCACATGCCTGTCTATTTTGATCAAACGGCGCACAGCATCGATATTTTTGTTGTTCACAGCAGTGGACGGGCGACCATCACGAAATTCGTCATTGTGATTCACACGAGCGCGTTTGAATTCTGCAAACCAGCGATCAATAGTCATATTGCATGGTGCTTCATCGCCAAAAGCAGTTTGAAGCCCAGCGAAGCTCCGCTGAGCTGTGTTTAAATAAATTAAGAGCACTTAAAGTCGTAGAAAATCATGCTACGAAAATTTTTACGAGTTAAATCCACGGTGATGTAGACAACCAATTTCTAAAATGACGCCACACTGTAAAAGCAAGTGACAGTCAGATGAAACAAACTGTATTCTACAAGCATAGAGTTCCATTTTCAAATATTGTAATTACTTTTTAAATATTATTTACGTAAGTGGCCAGCTCCGGAAACTTATAGTGCGCCCTATGTAGAGTTAATCGGCGAGTATAGATTATAAGATAAATGAAATCCTATTATATACGTTTTTAAGACTTTAAAGACCTAAAATATAGGAATGCGTTAGGGTCGCATTAAAGTAATTTAATAAAATTGAACAAAATCCAGATTTTATTTAAATAATATAAGATTTCCATATTACATTCTTGCTTTGTAAACAATAGGACATTCGGTTAACTTTCATTCGATAACTGTGTTCTGAATAACGTTTGTATCCGTTGCCGGTCGAGTAAGTACGAGTAATTGTACGGGTGTGACGTCATTTCGGTTCAGTTTCGAATTCTACAGTTTGACGTTCTATTCGGGTATTGTGAATGAAAAGAAGTCGGTCGACAACTGAGTTATCGTAAAGTTCTGAATCGACCCCCTGATCCGATTAACATTCAATAAGGGGAACAATTTAATTCTGAAAACGTTCGAAAATGAGTACCAAGATTTTGATATACCTGTTTCCCACTATTGGTATATAACGACAACATCTAATATTATTTAATAATTTTGTTTGCTCGCCATGTTGTGAAATTAAAGATCTTTTTCTACAAAATACTAAAGACACCGAAACTAAAACTCAATTTTACACTAGCGCCACCTATACAGTGCCCAAAACGCTACTTCTGGTAGTAATGAGGACTAGTAATAAGGACTACTAATGGTTGACAAATTATTATCAATCCTATTTTTAAGTAACTTAATGTTTATAATGATTACTACCGGGCATGACTTTGTGAGGGTTTTACCATAATTATCCTTACGCTGCAGCACTACGTCTTTACTAAACATATTTGGTATAGTATACTTATACGGACGGACGAGGTACCAATACATATTCTTCCGTCCACTAACTAAAACGCGGCTAAATGAGAAATGGTCAAATATCCGTTTTAAATAGCAAAAGACAGAGCACAAACTTATCTTTTAAAAAAAACAGTTAAAATTAGTTAACGTGTGCGATTTATGGGAACTTACTCTAACCATGCATAGCTGAAACATCATTAAATAATTCCAATATTCTAAAACCGGGTTATGGGTTTTTATGATATTTAAAAAAATTATTTTGTCACTTAGCCGGGTTTTAGCTAGCAGTATTGATACGTGGAATCCTAAACTAAATGATCGCAAATGTGTCAGTTACCTGTATATCTGGGCTAGGTTGTAGAGCCAACATATCTTTAACGGCGCTGTATAAGTTCTTGGTCTCTTTCAGCTCTCGATCCTTGATCACTAGCATCTCGCTCTGCACCAGGACTTTTCTGGTAACAATAATATACAAATACACAATCAAATACTTCGAGATTAACTTTCACAAGTAAAAAAAATGATAATCATCATTTTGTAGAATAAATGATAATAATAATATTTGTTTATTTCGCAACAGAATACAAAAGGGTTATTATAACCTTGCTTCATAAGAAATTAAGAAAAAGTGTGCTTTGAGCAATTACTACACATTGCGTACCTTATTCCAGCGTGACCATGAGTTTTTGAAATTTGACTACCCAAACAAAAGTCGCTATTTAGTCGGTTCTAGTTGCAAAAAACTAGATATAGTCGGTCCGCCGTTTAAAAGTCATAAGGGTGTTTTACTGTCCATTGAATAAGCTTATTCCAGCTGCATCATTTCCCAATCTAGAGAACCACAACACCTAGCTTAGATCTGATTACACAAAAAATAGTCGTGATTTAGTCGGTCCTAGTCGTAAAAAACTAGATTTAGTCGTTATGCCCTTTGGAATATGCATATGAATATGAATAAGCTTATTCTGGCGGCATCATTTTTGAATTTCGAGAATCACATTCCCTATAGTTTAGATCTGATTGCACCCAGAAAAAGTCGTGAATTAGACGGTTCTAGACGCGAAATTTTAGAATGAGTCTATATTCATATATATGTTCGATTCAGGTATATTATCGTGTAATAGTTAAAATATTGCACAGTAAAAAAGTCGAACACTTAATTATAAAAATTGCCACGGAAATAAACACTAGACCGAGCCCTTTTCCAACAACAAAAGAATAATCGAAATCGGTCCACAAAATGTTGGAGTAATTGCGTAGCATACACACAAATAAATAAAGTCAAATTGGGAACCTCCTCCTTCTTTTAAAGTCAGTTAAAAAATAATGATAAATGTGGAAAAGTACCTAAGATTTTCAAATATTACAGCATAATCTGTTTATAAAGTCTTCCAACTTTGTCTATTGCTCAATGAATCAGAATACGTCAAGGCGATAATATCGGAAATACAATACTCGAATACACTTTATTGTTAATAAAAACGTGATAAAATTTGCCTTTCAATTACCTTTTGCTTCATTAAACACAAAAGGCATTTAAAATCTTTAATCACTGGTTATAGGAAGATTGAAATTAGATTTCCTAAAAAACCCAATTAAGTATAATTAAGAAATAAGTAATTGTGATTCGAGAATTAATTATTATGGGCATGAGAGGCTCGCTACTTTCTTGCAGGGGAGTCAGGGTCTAAATCAGTGTTTCCCAAACATTGTTCTGGTATGGCCCGGTAATTTTGATACAGCTTCTTCGTGACCCACTCAATACTTTTAAACCCAAGCGGGTTACATTAAGTAAAATAAAACACATTTGTTGCTAGTAAAAATGTTTTACTAATATTATTTCGGTATCGCCTATTTAGTGCGAAGTATGGAGCTGCTGCTTATTTTTTAGTAAAGAATCCAAGTTCGCGGAAAATGACGAAAGTTTTATCGTGAGATCTGGTTGCACTTCAACAAGGCGGAAATGCTACGACCCGGTATTTTATTTTGATGGCCTAGTACCGGGTCGCGACCCATCAAATGGGAAACGCGGAAACGCTGGTCTAAAGTAACGACGCACAAAACAATTAGCAATTTGAACATTTATAGTCACCATAGTATTGATAGTACGCCATCGCACTAAGGAAAATGATAGAACAACGGCATATCAAAAATCGCTTTTACTTAAGTCGTTATTGACGCACTTTAATTTTTTTTTAAATTGTATTAGAGTGGTACTTTAATATAATGTAGTAATTTTGCGTGAATTGCATTTGGAATACATATTTTTTTAATGTGAGAAATTGTAATTCGTAAGAATGTGTATTTCAGGTCTGTTCGCTTCAATACTTTAAATTTCATTTCTTTCAAAAACTTGTGCGAATATATATAAAGTGTTATGCATTTCTAAAAAGCCCATAGTAATATAGATTTTAAAGCAATTATAATGTTGTGGATTGTTTGATTATTTTTCTATAAAAAAAATACAAAAAGTGAGGGAAAGAAAGGTACGTATTTGAAATTCATCGAGACTTTTGACAGTTACCGATGTCTCCCGGTGCTTTACATTTGGTGTTGTTTTATAGCTCAGATATTCATAAATAAGATAAAAATCAGCTGCGGATACGTGCGGTTTTAGAAGTTATCGCGAAAACTCCGATATAAGTCAAGAAACGGAAAACCGCTATCTATTGTGGTTTCTTATGTTGTACTATTGAATTGATTAGTTTGCGGTATATTTCAATAAATTATAGGTATTTATTGATAACAGGGCGTTTTGTCTACATTTTGCACTTATTTTGTAGTACTACTTTAATCAGCAAAATGCACACTACCCTCATTTATGAAATTATATAAGAAGAGTGAATTAATTTAATAAAGCTATTACAAATTGATAATAAAACTAAACAGACGTTTGATTGTTACGTATCATAACTGAATTTCAAAATGTAATATTCTTTCAAGTGTTCCAAGCGTGAATTTATTACTCTCATACATTGAAGGAGGAAAAAAACTTGAAACCCTATCAACAGTTTTAAAAGAAAACAACACTCTTTCATTCATTCTGAAGACAACATGTGTTTTATTATCAGTGATGTTCAAAGGAATCTCATTCCTTCCTTTAACAAATGATGGGCAGAAGCGTCCAGGAAAAAGGATTCGTTTCTAAAAAAGAACGAAAATTGGTTGGATTCTGAATATTTGGCAACCTTACGGAGCATTGAAGAAGTAACACCTAACATCACGCCATCTACTTCTTCTGGGAAACGCGGAAGACCCTGTGTCTCTTATGGAGACTCATCAGAATCAACCAAAAAACGAAAAAATACCGCGCTATTTAGTGAATATGGCTTTGAACACATTTGCAATGCCTATGTTCAGGGCTTACGTTCAATAGGAGAAGAAATAGAAGCAAAACTCGTGGAAAAACTAAGGCTTGCTGACCGTGATGTTAGAAAGTCTGTATATTTGAATGTCATAGAAAACGCAAGCGAGAGCAAAATGCTAATGGATCAAGAAGCATTGAGTGTTTTCATTGACTTAGATTTAACGAAAGCACAATATATATATACTTAAGGAATTTAACAAACGAACGAGACTGTGTTCTATTCCCACCATTTTATAAAATACAAGAAATCAAACAGACATGTTATCCACCATCTACAGCAATAGAAATTACAAATACACATGCAAAAGTACTAAACCTTCAAGATTTATTGGACCACACTGTAGCTAGGATTTTGGCCATAGATTCGGTGTATAAGAATGGATTGTGTCATTTAGTTTTATACAGTAAATGGGGATGTGATGGTTCATCTGGTCAAAGTCAGTACAAACAAAAACTTGCAGAGGAGTCTGAACTTGTTTCTGATGCAAATTTGTTTATTACGTCGTTAGTGCCTATTAAATTAGTCAATGAGCTTACTGGCGACATTGTCTGGCAAAATCCAGTGCCTTCGTCAGTCCGTTTTTGTCGGCCCACATCGATAGAATTTTGTAAAGAAACTTCCTGAAAAAACTAAAGCTGTTGTTGATGAAATAAAGAACCAAATAATTTCCTTGCGGCCATCATTAATTAATAACGAAGGTGAAGGAGTGAATGTGAAGCACGAACTCTTTCTGACTATGATAGATGGCAACGTAGCTCAATTATTAACAGATATACCATCTGGATCCAAGTGTACAATCTGTGGAGCTACTCCACGGCAAAAGAAAAATTTGGCAAATATGCCATGGAAACCGCCAGGATTTATGTAAGTAATTGTGAATGGTACTACATGCCATGTTCAGTACACAAAATTTTGATTCATGGTGAAAGTGTCATAAGGCATTTTGGTGTAATTCCTATTGGTCAACTTTCCGAAGATGCACAAGAATCCCGTAATAAGGATTATAAAAAATTTCGCCTACATCATGCCAGGAAGTGCTCTCGATCAGCTACAAATGAGGATGTATTTCAAACTCTTCTCTACACATCAGATCCGTACATTTCCAGTCTTAGAAAAACATATAGCAAAAGTGTGAAGGCACTTGATGAAGATACCGTGGATCTTTTAAAAGTGAATGAACTTATTTTGGATCCCGAAGTTCAACAAGTACCTATAATAAAACATAATATACACATTGACATACATACATTTCTAACATTATTTTACTTTTAAATTAGTATTTTGTAACTTTTTTTACTATACGTGTTTGTAATCTTATAACTTTTAATTTCTTAATTAAATAGATAAGAGCTTAAACATGATTGTTTTTAAAAAACTAATGTAATAATACATTTTTATTGATAATATAAGTAGCGTTGTCCTTAAGGAAATCAAATAATATCTATTTCTGAGATATATTTTTTCACAAAAATAAACATACTCTTATAAAAGTATAGCATCTGAACTTTAACTAAAGCAGTATTTAATACTCTATGCTTGTGCAAAAATTCAATAGTCTATCTTAACAAATAAGAAAGTTATTGATTTTTGATCTGAAACAGACCTCGATTTTCCATAGTGCATCGTGGCGAATGGATTCGCCAACCGGCATTAAGTTCTCGCCGATTGTTACCCAGAGTGCGCCAGATTTAAATACAGGAATGGTACATCGGTAAAATTACACATGGTAAAATTTTATTGACGCGAGAAAATAAAAAGGCTTATTCAGACAAAAATTTACATTACAAAAAAAAATATTTAATTGAATATCATGAAATTTTTACTATCATAATATTTGTAACTTTTTTGTGAAAATACTGCATTACTTATTAATATTTATTATTACGGTCATTGACTTACAATTATATGGACGTCGGGTCCGCGCTAAAAAGTGTCCGCACTTGTAAGGCGCTAAAATCGTATATAGAGCGCGACACTTCGCTTTAGTCTTCATTTGTTCTACTGACAGCGCGATACTGCGATGACATTACAATTTAAATTTCAAATAGGTTGACTTGGGACATTTTTTTCGTGGTTTTTGTATTAGACCCGTCGTCCATTTATTTGTAAGTCAATGATTACGGTGGCTTGATTATGACACCAAAAAAACGTTTAAACCGAAAACAAAGTCCTATAACAAGCCAATAGACAAATTCGTAGTAGTAGCTCCTTGTGAAAGAGTTCGTCCAGGGAAGTACTACACCTTAAATATTTCTGCCGCCAAGCAGTAATGTATGCGTCACTCGGAGACATATGGGACTCAACGTATGTCTCCGAGTGACCGGCGCAGTGATAGTGTCCCTAAGGTCTATGCGATTTAAAGCTGTGAGTTATGCTGCAAATGTTATGGATAGGCGTGTCTTACCACCAGGCGCACGACTTGTTAGTCTCGTCACTTGATATTATAAAAAAATTATTCGTGAACTCCGACTCGGTTTGTAGCTCATTCATTGACTTACAATTATATGGACGTCGGGTCCGCGCTAAAAAGTGTCCGCACTTGTAAGGCGCTAAAATCGTATACAGAGCGCGACACTCCGCTTTAGTCTTCATTTGTTCTACGGACAGCGCGATACTGCGATGACATAACAATTTAAATTTCGAATAGGTTGACTTGGGACATTTTTTTCGTGGTTTTTGTATTAGACCCGTCGTCCATTTATTTGCAAGTCAATGAGCTCATTTGATAAGAGCGGTGGCGCCGGTGAGGTAACAGGCGTTGGTTCGAATCCAATCAGATAGAAGGATTTTTTCTTTGTGTTGTTCGATATTTGTATCTATAAAAATAATAAGCAGTTTGCAACATAAATATCCCTGAAAATCTGCCACCAGATAACCTTTAGTCAGCTCCACAGAGTAGTTTATTAACAGCGAGCCATTGATCGAAGAGGATGATGTATTTCATAGATCGCGATATTATTTTGGCGGTTCACGCTAGATTTATATATACTTTAAATCGTAACAAGTTCGACCATGTGCGCCGCTTAGGGGCCAAGCTTGCCTCTTATCCAGCAGGCAGCAAATCCTTTTGGTCCACCAAAGCGGTGGAATCTAACTTTCGTCGCCCATCTTTGCCACCTTTGCTGAGGCCGGATGGCTCGCTGGCTCATACTGCGGAAGAGAAGGTTGAATCTCTTTGCCTCACTCTTTGCAGAAAGTTCGCCCACCCACAGGATACCACCTACTTTACCTCAGGCTGGCTGCACTATGGCGCCAGTTCGCATACGCCAAAAAGAGGTACTTAGAACTCTGCGAAATCTAGACGTGAATAAAGCTAGCGGGCCAGATGGAATTCCAGCAATATTCCTGCGTAACTATGCGCCTGAGTTGTCTCCTGTTCTCACACGCCTGTACCGCCTCTCACTTGAGACTGGGGGTGTTCCCAGGTCATGGAAGCTTGCAAACGTGCAACCTATACGTAAAAAGGGTAGCAGAGCTGACCCTCTCAACTATAGACCTATCTCAGTCACTACCATACTCTGCAAGACTATGGAACGTGTACTCAACAACCGTCTCCTATCGTACCTTGAAGACAACGACCTCCTCAGTGATCGCCAGTACGGATTCCGATGAGGGCGATCTACTGGGGATCTTCTTGTGTATGCCTGTCACATATGGAGCGAGGCTATAGAAAAGCAAAGCGAAGCACTTGCAGTGTCTTCGGACATTTCTAAAGCCTTTGACAGGGTCTGGCACGCAAGCCTTTTAAGTAAGCTTCCCTCTTATGGGCTTCCCACTGACCTTTGCAATTGGATCTCGGATTTCTTGAGCGAACGTTCGATTCGAGTGGTCTTAGAAGGCTACTCTTCCGAACATATGGCGATATGGAGATCCTCAGGGTTCCGTACTGTCTGCAACTTTCTTTCTGCTGCATATAAATGATATGTTAATTCCAGGTACCTTTGTGTATGCTGATGACAGCACAGTTGTAGACAGGTACTTCACCAATGCAAGGGTCAGTGGAGAAGACATCCAGTCTTGTCGAGAGACCATGGTTAGCCGTTTAGATTTGACACTCCAGGCAGTCTCCGATTGGGGCAATGCCAATCTTGTCAAATTTAACGGTACCAAAACGCAGGCGTGTCTATTCTCCACAAAATGGGGTCCCTTTGAGCTGACTCCGACTTTTCGTGATATATCCATACCGATAGCCGACTGTCTCCAGCTACTTGGAATGGATCTGTCGTCCAATTTGAACTTCGGCAAATACATTGAATCCATGGCCAAAAATGCAGCAAGTAAGCTTGGGATCCTTTCCAGGGTGAGGCGTTACTTTACACCGGGACAGTTGCTTCAGCTGTACCAAACACAAGTCCGATCGTGGATGGAGTACTGCTGCCACCTTTGGGATAGCTCTGCGACATATCAACTGGCCACTTTGGATTCAATTGACAACCGTGCCAAGAGGCTTATAGGTGACTCGGAATTAGTGGAGGCGAAGCTGCAGAGCCTTGAACATCGCCGTAAAGTTGCCTGCTTATCGGTATTTCACAGGGTATATCACGGAGAGTGTGCGATGGAAATACACGATTTAATTCCGCCTTCTCCTTTTCATTACCGGGGGACTAGGCGCAGACTTGGGTTCCCCCCCTATGTTGTGGATATTCCAAAGATTCGCACGAAGCGTTATGCTTCCACATTTATATAGCGAACGGCTATAGAGTGGAATTCCCTGTCTGCAGACTTGTTCCCTGAACGTTATAACTTGGACCTTTTCAAGGCGAGAGTGAATAGACATTATTTAGGTGTGCATGCTCCATCTTCGACCTCATCGTCACTTTCCATCATGTGAGATGGAGGTCAAATGCGCACCTATATTTTGTTTAAAAAAAATAATTATAGTAATTGTTAATTAAACTTAAAATTATTCATATTTCAATGTTACTGGGTGTAAGAAGCGAGAAAAAACAATGGCTACGGTGATTTTAGGCTGAGAACACCGAACGTGTGAAATATTATTTTTAAAATTTTATTTGTAAAATTTTAGTTTTATTTGTATTCCAAGAAGTATGATATCGCATTAAATATCACAGATACTGCATTGGTTCCAAAGGGTCATATCGGAACGCCACACAGTGGGCCCAAATTGATAATTCTTGGACATAGGAATAACTTGTGGAGTATCGAGCTAATTTTTTTTATGTGATAGATAATAACATTCCTAACAACTTTTATCATAGCATGATTTCTTGAAAGTTGATAGTTTCAGAGAAAAAAATAATTAATTTCTTTTTGTATGAAAAATATACATTTTATTTTTTGTCTCAAAATATACGAAAATGTCATGTGTGTGGGTTACTTACAGTATAGTTCCCATCATTTTCTTTACCTTTTCTTTATCACCTTTTTACTCGTAAAGCCACAAGTACCTGCTGATGGATTTTTTTCTTGACAGAGAATTATTGGACCTATACTATAAACAAACCACATATGTTATATTTTCGTACATTTCGAGATAAAAAATAAAATGTTTATTTCTCCAAACAAAAAAACTACAATTTTTTTTCTCTGTAACAATCAGCTTTTCAAGTAATTACATAACAATAAAAGTTTACAGGAATGTTATTATGTATCATATGAAAAACAATCAGCTCTGTATTCCTAAAATTGTTCCCATGATTAAATAATAATTTAGCCTAAAATGTATACTTTTTATTTCCGGCATTTTTAAATTACCTTCAGATCAATTTATATTGGTGGTTGGGCTTTATGCACTGTTTGTAATGGATGACATCCGTTGACGACTTATTTGTTTTGTTACCCACGTAAGTGCTTAACAAGAATCATCAAGTGAAACGTGAATCTCATGAAGTAGGTAGTTTAATTATTGTAAAAATGAAGATAGAGTCTGATGTCGTTACACACTGTTCACTATTTTTATAGCTAACTCCAAACATTAGATCAGTAACGTCACTCGATATTATAAACGCTCACTTTAATTATTTTTAGTAATCTTGAGTTTAAAAAATTTGTAGTTTTTTTTTGTTTGGAGAAATAAACATTTTATTTTCTATCTCGGAATGTAGGAAAAAGAAGTAATGTGTGTGGTTTATTTACAGTACAGGTCATTTTCGATCAAGAAAAAAATATCCATTTGCGGCTTTACGAGTAAAAAGGTGTCAAAATTAGATTTGTTATTTATGTTTTAACACAATATACTAGTTTCTATTTAACTTTCATGTTATTGTTATAACAGTCTCTAAATTACACTAAAATTAATTATTCTTTAGTCGAAGGTCATACATTTTGTTAAAAAAGTACATAAAAGAGTAAAGAGAGTACAAAACCGCAAGTACGCATGCAGACGAATTATTTTTTTCTATATAGAATATGACTGGATCTATACTGTAAGTATCCACGCACATTACATTTTCGTATATTTTGAGACAAAAAATAAAATGTATATTTTACATACGAAAAAAAAAAAAATTTTCTCCGAAACTATCAACTTTTCAAGAATATACAAGAATAAAAGTTGTTAGGAATGTTATTATCTATCATATAAAAAAAACATTTGCTCGATACTCCACAAGCTATTCCTATGTCCAAGAATTATCAATTTGGGCTCACTGTGCGCCACCGCAAACGGATGACAATTTAGGGTCGTATTCCAGAACTCTACTCATTGCTCAAGTATGATTTCGAGTGCTTTAAACCATACTCAAATCCTGACTTGAGCATTGAGTAGAGTTCTACAATACGACCCTAAGGGTCGTATTCTAGAACCCTACTCAATGCTCAAGTCAGGATTGCACTGGAAACACAAGCACTGGAAATACGACCCTAATGGCAGGGACTTGAGTATGATTTCGAGTGCTTTACACCATACTCAAATCCTGACTTGAGCATTGAGTAGAGTTCTAGAATACGACCCTAAGACTTCCTTTAGGTTATGCTATATTGCACAGATTTTTATAGACACTTCCAAGTATTCTTTTATTTTGTTTAGGATTAGCGCCATCTAACCATATTCGCAAGCGTTATGTATTAATTGTTAACAACGAACAATGCCATCTATTGATACGCATAAATATCGAAGTTCAGAAAATAATTTTAGTTTATTACTAAATATTTGAAAAACATTACAAGAAAAATAGAATAACTACTATATTTCATATAAAAGAGAAATTAATCGATATCCACGGCCATTTACGTAAATACAAACTGTTTCCAGGCTATCGATCAGCGCCATCTAGATATAAGACGGCATTTTGACTTTTTTCAGAGCTACGACTTTTAATATTGAGATTAGCAGTACTCTTGAGTTATTGGTCCATGCTATTACGAATCAAATGACGCGCTATAAAGGCCGTATTGGCAGAATCATAATATGATTCACTGATAATTCCTATTATGAATTGCTTACAATTCATAGATGAATTACATTTTTTGTTTTGTTTGAAAATAATATGAATTGTCAATTAATCAAATTATGATTCTGCCAATGCGACCTTTTTAGCCCTACTGTGTTCTAACTACCATTAATAAATAATTATCATACAACAGGTTAATTAAATTTTGAGGTTTATTTTTATACGTGACAACTTTTTTAAGATCAGGTTGACACACAAAGCTGTTTCGTAAGAGAACAATTTTTTATAAAGGTCATTTTGTTTGTTGACTGGCAGTAGATAGGTACTTTGCATACCTATCTTAGAAGTACGCATTTTAATTATCTCGAGTAATTAATGTGTCGGTTTACCCATAACGGATATCGACCAGTGGCAATATGTCGACCCCTGACACGGTGTTCGAAGCAGCCTTGCAGAACAGTATATTTCAACAGGTTTGTTCGCAAATACCGGAAGCGCAACATGGTTTTCGACCGGGTAGGAGTACCACTAGTAACCTCATGCGCTACACGATTCAACTGGTACCTGCAATAGACAGTGGAGGCCAAGTGGATGCCGCTTATTTCGATTTCCGAAAAGCGTTCGATGTCGTGAATAATGATGTCTTGCTTAGGAAACTAGCTACCCTAAGTCAGGGTAGCAATCTTGGACCTCTCTAGTTTGTGATAATGATTAATGACCTACCGGGGGTTATCCAAAAGTCACAATATGCCTCCTGAATGCAGATGACTTGAAACTATTTCTCCCGATCAGTAGTACCGCGGACTGTATATTATTACAAAATGATATCAACAACGTAGTGGAGTGAGCAAAATAGTCTACAGTTCAATACTTCTAAATGTGTTGCGATTTCTTATGCTCCAAAGCGTAACCCTATTTGCTACGATTGTAAAATAAACGCCGCAACACTGTTGAGGGTTACAGAAGTAAAGGACTTAGGAGTGCGTTTTA
>NW_020653900.1:8198198-8202593 GCF_003589595.1 Hyposmocoma kahamanoa | reverse complement strand
AACACTGTTGAGGGTTACAGAAGTAAAGGACTTAGGAGTGCGTTTTACGGCAGAGTTGAAGTTCCAGGATCATATAATTTAATTAGTATTTATAAAAATGTGTTTTTGTAAAAAAGCATATAGAAATTTGGGATTCATTCGACGTGACGAATCAGAGACGCTTTCCTACGAGCTTTTCTTGCGAAAACCCGTATCTAATTCATTCCTTAGTGGACGTAGTAAATATGGGTTTTTAATGGCTTAAACTTATACGGTAGATAGAAAGGTGTATCTAATTCGTCGCTTTGAGGGGACATACTGGGTACGGTATTTCACTTGTAGCCCCTTGGAAAAACGTACCTACCTCGTCTCCCATTGGGGGACGTACTGTACACGGAAAGCCATATACGCGGTACGGAGGGAATTAGCATTGGTTTTGTATGTGTTTCAATTGTTAAGAGGCAAGACATGCAATGCAGAGGTTTTGAGTCGCGTGGGTCTTTGCGTTCCTGATGGGTATATATATAATTGTTGGTGGTTCCTCGTGGGAGAACCAACCTGTTGGACAGCGCACCACTGACACGAGCGATTAGGACTTTGAACGTTATTGATGGGAAAATTGACCTATTTGCCTGTTCTCTGTGTGAGTTCAATAAAATAGCTGTATGTGTAATATGTTATGGAATATAATATCAGTTTGTAATTTAATATGGTATAATATAATTTTAGCAGATACAATAGAATTTTTGAATATAATATTAATATTTGTAAATTATGTTGAACTATTGCATTAGGGTAGTCCTGTAATGATAGTTGCTAGCTTATGTATGTAAAATAAATAAATAAATAAATAATATGCTCGCATGTCATGGATAAACCTACACATTCAATGAAGTTTGACAAACCCCAGGTCCTTGAAAAGAAGTCCGTTATCTACCCAGGATGCTGCGAGAGGCCATTAAAATAAAAAATATCTTAATTTCAACAGGGAGGTTTCTCCGTACCACCAGTTTGGGATCCAGTATTTCCTCTGATGAAAAATCACAAACATACATAAGACTGCAGTACTAATTAATATGTTTTAATTTTTTCTAATTTCTATTATCAATTAATAATAAATTTAAGTTAATAAAAATTCATTGAATAATTTGTAAAAAGTAATGTAGCGTAAATTGGAATGTTTCTTTGTAAAATAAAATTAAGGCATTTAATTAATAACTTTTGTAACTATAGTGAAAAATAGGGTGGTTTGCATTAATATTAGACATAACTGGTTGATGACTCTACCACCTCAGTCAACCGTGACCATGGGACCTGTAAAGGGCCCGAAACGTTGGTTTGTTTGAAAAAACAAATATAGGCGATTTAAACACGGAAAAATAATTTCATTACTTATTTTAAAATGTCTTTCATTTAAACGCCCACCTCTTTTTATAATAGCATAAAATATAAATTGATAATTCAGTATACCGTGCTTTCCCGTTCGCCGGTTTGCACTGACCCATTCAATGAGTTCCAGGAGAGTGCGTACAATAGACAACCAAGATGAGTAAATAAAAATTATTGTTGTGCAGTTTAAAATACACCTTCGGCTACAAGATACCATCCTTGTTTCATACTTGTTCAACGTCAAATTTTTGTTTTTTAACTTAAGTTTTCTAATCTTTAGTAAGTTGTGCTTTGTGGCACAATGTACCAAATCAAAGATTGGTGTTACACTAGCGATTTTTGCAGTTTCGCGTAAGTGTAACGCGCGATTGCGTCGCTACAATTGGGATTTATAGGCGATTGTATCGATGTAAACACGCGACTACAACGCTACAAACGCGCGATTAGTTCGATGCAATCGCCTATAAATTACAAGTGTAGCGTTGCAATCGCGCATTTGTACCCAAGCAGTTTCGCGTTTTCATCGCTGCCAAAAATGGCCACGTGGAAAACTGCTCTAAATTAAGAAGAAATATTATTTATTAATTAGTCATTCGGCATCTTGCGCAATAAACACACGTATCTACTCTCGTGTTGTTATTCCTCATTCTCGGAGACAGAGGTTAATCTACACATTAGAAATACGAACATCCATTCCAGTTGCAATTGTTACGGTTGCAGTCAACACTAACTAGGTGATAATTGTAATTTGTAAAAATCAATCCCAATTTGTAATAACCAGTCAGACAGGTTAAAAAGCTTTTTTATGGCACTCAGTGACGGGACGAACAAGTCGTGCGCCTAGTAGTAAGCGACACGTCTGTCCATAGCAGTTGCAGTGCCACTCAGAGCTTTAAATCGCAAAGGTCTGAGGGGCACTACTACTGCGCCGGTCACCTTGAGACATAAAGTTCATAAGTCCCATGTGCGTATAATTTCACCAGCAGTTTTCAGCGGCAGAAACAGAGCAGTACTTCCAAAAAAGCCGTGGTTGCTTAATGGTTTCAACTACCGCCTCCCAAGCAGAGGCCGTGGGTTGGGATCCGGACTCGCGCTTCTGAGTTTTTAGGAGAATTTATATGCGAAATTTAATTTGAAATTTACCCTGAGCTTTCCGGTGAAGAAAACATCAAGCAGAAATCTGCAAGTCGAAGAAGGTTCACAACCTTCGGGAAACGTGTGAAATCCTCAATCCGCATTGGCTAGACGTGGCGGACTATGGCTTAAACCCTCGCCTGAGAGGGAACGGTACTCAGCAGCGGGGCGTATAAATTATTTGATGACGATGATGGCAGTACTTTCCTGGACGAAAGCTTTCACAAGCAGCTCTACTACTATTTCTGTTGCTATCAGAATCTACTATACATTAAGTGTGTGTATGAGCAGAGATCACCAAAAAGGCGCTGCGCAGATGGAGCAACTTTGATCATAGAGTTTCGGCAACTAGCAACCCGCAACTGTTTATGACGTTTTTCATATAATTTCAAGATACCGCGCAGACGTAGCTACTTCAGTTGAGAGTTTAAATAAATTCTTAATGGCCGCAACTAGAAAGTAGCAAATTTATACCGGCTGTCTCCAGTTGCCAGTTTCCGCAACCGGCAACCGCAACTCGTCAAGCAATTTCACTCCCTACCCGTTCCCCGCAGCGTGACTTCTTGACCGTGGATTTTGAAAGTTTATTTAAAATTGCGGCAACCGGCAACTAGGCCTTTTAGCTGTTACAACCGGCAATCGTTAATGGAAACTTGTAAAAAGTTGCCAGTTGCGTCAACTAAAGTTGCTCCATCTGCGGAGCGCCTAAGAAGGCGTTCCGCAGATGGAGCAACTTCGTTAATTGTAACACTTCTGATTTTCTCAATGAAAAGGAAAACAAAATTTTTTTTTCTGCTGAACAAAGGCTAGCTCGTGATAATTGTTGCTTAGAAGAATATAATATATAAATAACGAAAGGCGGTGTCGCTAATTAGTAATAAAAATATTATAACAACAGTTTTATAACAACCGATAAGGAAATGTTACTGGCACGGGTTCAGCACGCGATCATCGGTAATTAATAGTCATTGAACAATGTAGCACGCGAAAACCAGCAAAATACTAAGAAAATATGTTTGATTAAATTGTTAACGTCAAGACTGATTCTTATAATGCAATCTTAAAGTCAATTTCTTTATTGAACTTGTGCTCCTTTTTCGGGTCAGGTGAATTCAGTAGAGGGCCCCATTCATTGGCGAACATGATAGAATGATGAACACGTCACGTTAGGGCCTCCTTAAACTGGCGCAATTTCACACGCGAGCGTAGGATGCGCCGCGTTGCGCGTCTTTACTCTTCTGTTATTTTCATTCAAAGCAATGTACCTATACTTTATTTAGTAGTATTGTTGGCGACCTATATCGTACCATTCTTCACAGTATCACTCTTTTTGGCCATTATTTTCAAAATTATAGTGCCATTTTGTACGCTTTAATATAATAAAAAATGGAATGTGAGGTACGTAATTGAGAAAACCGGGTTTAATTTTAACATTCTCAACATGTAAGTAGTTCATCGCATCTTGCAAAGTACGCGCAGCGCCGCTTGTTGTGTATTCTTTCTAATTTACTGCTTAAAAAAATTATGTTGCGTTGCTTATTCTAATGCAGCGTTGCGTCGCGTTGCGTCTCGTCACTGTGCCAATGTGAGGTGACCCTTAGCCACTATTTACACTAAGACATTTTACGTAAATAAATCAGATAACATGTTCATGTTACTTGACACGGTCAACATGCTCATTATTGAATGTAACACAGGGCATAGTAAAAAAGTGAGTCCATAGTGGGTCGTGATTTATACCACTGCTAAAATGTAGTAATAAAGAATTTTCTTTAAGTTTCTATTTAGTTACTAAAACATTTTGCACATTTTGTATGGGGAATCAAAACTTTTTCGCGAATTTTTAATATTTTTACACTAAAGTGCAGTACTATACTTTATAATATAATAACA
>NW_020653900.1:8153880-8188198 GCF_003589595.1 Hyposmocoma kahamanoa | reverse complement strand
CTTAAGAATTTGTCATCGTTTTTTATTATTTGTTTCAGTTAAAAATTCTAGCATAATGTTGTTGTTGATGTACATCTGTCAATTGTCATTTGTTATTGAACAATCAAATACTTTAATTTTCATATTAAAATCTTAGACTAAGTAGGAACTTTGATAGTAGCAGTAGAGGTTCTTGTGAAAGAACCAGGGAAGTACTGCCACCTTATCTATTTCTGCCGTCAACCAACATCGTCAGCATTATTGTGTTTCGGTTTTGAGGGGCAATGGTGGTGAATCTACAGGCACATGGGACATGTCAACTCAGGTTTCAGGGTGTCGGGCGGAGTGGCAGTGCCACTCAGATTTTTGCGATTTAAAGCTCTGAGTGGCAACTCTCATGGATAGGCGTGTAGTTAACCGCCAGGCGCACGACTACTTATTCGTTCCGTCACTTGATTGATATTATATAAAAAAAGAAACCATTCGAAACGACACGTATGATATTATTGATACAAAAATCGAATCATGGCAAACTCCTTCTATCCGACTGGACCGCATTGATAGTTTGTTTGATCTGTGTATCTATATATATACTTATAAATACTACACCATTATTATTATTATATAATAATAATAACAAAGTATACCAGTACCATAGAGTACAGAATACTAGTGGTATTCTCATAAAAATACACGAATATCAAGGTAGTAAAAACGTCATAACATGCAAAAAAAAGGGGTTAGGATCTTTGTATTAATAATTACAGCAAACTAGTGGAGTAATTTCACAAAAATAATTGAATATCATGGTGGTGAAACATCCTTGATTTTCAATAAAAAATAAAACACTTAGACACGATACTGGTTAAATAGTAATAATACCAGGAAAGTATCGAGTAAAAGAAAGTATTCGACACCAAAAACTATCGATACTTTTCCGTGTCCCTACTGGTCAACTCTGTAACTAGTGATAATCATCTCATTGTAAGCGACTTTTGGTACTGATAACCAACGATTGTTGTTGAAGGTTGTGTATTGTGTAAGAAGCTTAACATATAGCAAGTAACGCGGTCGCTTATGATTGCACGTTTCATATGAGAATGCGTTGCCATGGTGAACTCTTTCCATGGATAGGTACCTTGCAACCGTGGCAATCTGAATTATTGTTAGCGACTTGGTAAGCTAACCATGCGTTCGATCGTACATTGATTGGTTTTCTGCATTTACCTCGATGTAAAGTAACTTCGAGAATACGTATCTTCTCATACAGCAGCGAAATTTCATCATTCCTACGGACCAGTTGTGCGCCGACCACATCTCTCTCATTCATTAAGCCTTCCAGGTCTTTTAGAAGCTTTGCTCTTGCGGCATCACCCTCCTGTTTAAGAAAGTAAGATTGAGAAAGTAAGGCGACGTTTTGTCCAAATTTATTAATAAGTATGAATCATAGATGTCCAAATGTAAACAAAGGGGATAAACGAGCAAAAAAATACATTTTACATGGTAGATCCTATTTTTAACGATAAGCTGTTTAAGCTGTAATCTGATAAAACTAACAACAATTCACATTTTGCAATATATCATTTTACTTAATTTCGGTGAATATAAACAAAATATTTTTTTCACCACACTAGCTCGGAGAGGCTTGCTTTTTTACTAGAAATCTGCGTGCAAAAGCATTTTTTGACGTTAACGTGGAAAAGGTTTTTGAAGTTCGAACTTGACGATGGACTGTGGTGCACCTAAGTTTTTCATTTGATAAAAAGAAACATAATGACGCGTCCAACGTTCAACAGATTTGCCTTATATTATCTAAGTAATAGAAACCCGTTGGATTATTTTATTCTTATTTTTGTTGACATTAAATTGAATTTGTCAACTGTTTTTCTTTCATCTACCATTTTCCTCGCTATGGTGAGGTGAAAAGTTGTGTCTTTTGCTCGACACGTTCTCGAAGTTCTCGTTACGATCAGGATTATATTTTGGAACCACTCACTTTACTCGTGCGTTCCATCTTAGAATTCTTTTATGTTATATAGATTATAAGTGCGCATTTGACCTCTATCTCACCTGATGGAAAGTGACGATGAGGTCGACGATGGAACTTACACACCTAAATAATGCCTATTCACTCTCGTTTTGAAAAGGCCCAAGTTATAACGTTCAGGGAACAAGTCTGCAGGCGGGGAATTCCACTCCGTAGCCGTTCGCCATATAAATGTGGAAGCATAACGCTTCGTGCGAATCTTTGGAATATCCACAACATAGGGATGGAACCCAAGCCTACGCCTAGTCCCCCGGTGATAGAAAGGGGAAGGCGGAATTAAATCGTGTAATTCAATCGCACACTCTCCGTGATATATCCTATAAAATACCGATAAGCAGGCAACTTTACGATGGTGTTCAAGGCTCTGCAGCTTCGTCTCCACTAATTCCGAGTCACCTATAAGCCTCTTGGCACGGTTGTCAATAGAATCCAAAATGCTCAGTTGGTATGTAGCAGAGCCATCCCAAAGGTGGCAGCAGTACTCCATGCACGACCGGATTTGTGCTTGGTACAGCTGAAGCATCTGTCCCGTTGTAAAGTAACGCCTCACCCTGTAAAGGATGCCAAGCTTCCTTGCTGCCTTTTTGGCCATGAATTCAATGTATCTGCCAAAGTTCAAATTGGACGACAGCTCCATTCCAAGTAGCTGGAGACAGTCGGCTATCAGTATGGATATATCACGAAAAGTCGGAGTAAGCTCAAATGGACTCCGTTTTGTTGAGAATAGAAACGCCTGCGGTTTGGTAGCGTTATATTTGACAAGATTGGCATCTCCCCAATCGGAGACTGCCTTTAGCGTCAAATCCAAACGGCTAACCATGGACTCTCGAAAAGACTGTATTTCCTCCCCACTGACCCTCGCATTGGTCAAGTACCTATCTACAAATGTACTGTCATCAGCATACGCAAAGGTACCTGGAATTAATATATGATTGATATGCAGCAGAAAGAGAGTTGCAGATAGTATGGAACCCTGAGGAACTCGGCATCCGGCATTTATCGCCATGTGTTCGGAAGAGTAGCCTTCTAAGACCACTCGAATCGAACGTTCGCTCAAGAACTCCGAGATCCAATTGCAAAGGTCAGTGGGAAGCCTATAAGAGGGAAGCTTACTTAATAGGCTTGCGTGCTAGACCCTGTCAAAAGCTTTAGAAATGTCCAAAGACAGTGCAAGTACTTCGCCTTGTTTTTCTATAGCTTCGCTCCATATGTGACAGGCATACACAAGAAGATCCCCAGTAGATCGCCCTCGTCGGAATCCGTACTGGCGATCACTGAAGAGGTCGTTGTCTTCAATTGAAATTAATAATTGTAATGTTGAAAAAAAAAAACAAAATAGACGCGATTTTAGTAACGAAAAAATATTTTAATTTCCAAATATATAAAGATAGTTACACTTACATTAACAATCCTGTTTAGCCTAGCCTCCTCCTGCCTCAATGCAGAAATATCAGCTCGTGCTTCAGACAGCTTCGTTTGTTCCATTTGGATCTCATTACGAAGCTGTTCAGTCTTCTTGTGGCACTTGTTCAGGGATGCCTCACAAGTCTTTAGACCTGTTTCCTTGCCGGTTATGTCTTCTTTCAATTGCTCGATTTGATATGCTAACATCTAAGAAGATAGAGTACATTGGCTTATTAGACAGGCGATCTTTTAATCACTACCTATCCAATTATTTGGAGAAAAATAAAATACGTGTTTTTTACTTTTAGTATCACACAATACCATAAACACAGATTTTTGATAAATATACAACAGTGATTCTTATAATAGGTAATAGTAATAACATTAGTAAAAAAGAAGTAAATAGTAGCATTGACGTGTTCTTGAGAATTCATGAGAAGTGTGGGTGTAAATTCATACTAAGTGCATTCCCTTACTGCTCTAACCTAGGCATCGCTCGTAATAAGTATATACATAACATAAATTCGCACATTCATAATTTGACTTGCCGTCATAGTAACGTTATATTTTGTTTTGACATTAATAAGTTCGTAAGGAACTTCAAACTTTTTGAGGATAATTTACTTTTACTCATAAGGTATCTGAGACATGTAGCTAGTTTGCTATCTTTTAATATTAAGGACGCTGTTATAGAAAATATAACACAGTCCCACGACAATGCTCCTACTTTAAGTAGCAACAGTATACTTTTTACTTACCATAATTTACAATAAAAAACACGACAACAGAAAAGTCTAATCGTTTTTTATGTAGTACATCAAAATATTCAAGGCTTTTCTGGCAAAACATTAGAAATAAGTCTTTTTTTGCACGATATTTCCGTTGACGAGTTTAGGTAGAGGCGGATCCATGATTTTTATTAAACGTAACTTAAAATTTAAAGAGCGTAAGGATATCACAGATCTTTCTACTGAACGAACCATTGAGATTTCATGTGTGGAATTGGATCAGTTTCTCGTCTTATATGTATACAGGCCCCCCTCTGCTAATTTTAAAGAGTTTGAATTAATTATGGAAGACAGTTTAAAGCGGATTTTTCCAACCAAAAAAAACGTAGTAATATACGGAGATTTCAATGTAAACCTGTTGGAAAACTGTTCTACTTCTGTAAGACTCATTAATTTATTTTAAAGTTTTAACTTGATTAATCTTTTCTTAGAACCAACTCGCATCACTGCCTCCTCCTTTACTTGTATTGATAACATCTTTTGTAACACAGACGCAGTGTCTAAATCAATAATAAATTGCTTAAGATCAGACCATAGTGGCCAATTGGCTTCTTTTAATTGTAAAATGAGCAAGAAGGTAGACCAATTTCTCTGCAGACCGATTACCACAGAACGAATAATTAGATTTCAAAATAATATCGGCAATAGTTTAAATTCCCTACCCCATATACCGGAGGTTCCAAATACTTTATATAGCACGATATTTGGTTTAATTAAAAATTAATTTGATAATATATTTAAATCGAAAACATTAACTTTCCATAGAGAGACTAAATTCAACGACTGGGCAACAGTAGGTATTCATAAGAATAGGTCTCGTTTGTATGAGCTATATGCTATGAAAACTTATAATACTAATTCCAATTTCATAGAATATGTTAGAATTTATTCACAAATATTTAAAAAAGTATGTGTAGCTGCTAAGGTTAAGTTTCACAGCGACAAAATTAGACAATCGATAAATAAATCTAAAACTACTTGGAGCATAATAAATAAAGAGTCAGGCAGGGTTAAACAACACGATAGAGATATAGTTTTAGAATTAGACAGTAAACTTATAAAATCTAAAGATAAAGTAGCCCAAGCTTTTGAATAGTTCTTTTCGGAAATTGCTGTGAACACTACAGAATCATTAAATTCTTCCCCTTCACTTGCTATTGATCTCCTAAAGGAAAATGTTAACGTTTGTGGCAGTTTATTTAATTTCCGTCATGTTAATCCACAACACATCATAAAAGTAGAATTCAGAAAGTAGACATAAATGGTGTGACTTCTTTGGGTTCTCCGGTAAAAATGGGCATTCCACAGGGCTCAATACTTGGGCCTTTCTTATTTCTGATTTATATTAATTATCTGCCATTCTTTGTTAAGGACCATTGCGAAATAGTGTTGTTTGCTGATGACACATCCTTGATTTTTAAAACAGACAGACATGACATTAACTATGACCATATTAATGATAACCTCTCTAAGGTAGTTTATTGTTTTAATGCTAACAATTTATTGCTTAATGCCAAGAAGACAAAATGTGTTAAATTTGAATTACCTAACGTAAAATCGACTAGTCCAAGCATAGAAATAAACGGAGAAAAGTTAGACTTTGTTAATAAAGCAGTCTTCTTGGGAGTGACCTTAGATAGTAAACTTCAATGGTTTCCACATATATCTTCCCTGGCCAGCAGGTTAAGCTCCGCTGCATACGCAGTCCGCAGAATACGTGAGCTTACCAAGTTAGTACTGTTAGTACTGCTAGACTAGTTTACTTTAGTTACTTCCATAGTATAATGTCCTACGGGATTCTCATGTGGGGTTAAGCGGCAGATATTCAAACCATATTTGTATTGCAAAAACGAGCGATTCGTTCTGTGTACCGTCTAGACTCTCGGGTTTCTCTCAGAGAAAAGTTTAAGGAGACTAGTATCATGACTGTGGCATCACAGTACATTTACTCAAATATTTTATATGCTCGTAAAAATATACATAATTTCAATAAGAAAGAAGATATCCATAATATTAACCTTAGAGCTAAGTCCAAACTCGTGGTATCACGATTTCGTTTAACCAAGGTAAACAACTCTTTTATCGGGAACTGTATACGTTTTTACAATAAGATTCCGGAGCATATATTAAGTTTATCATTTCCTAAGTTTAAAACCTATATTAAAAATATTTTGATCTAAAAATCATATTACAAAATTGAAGACTACGTGTTAGATAAAGATGTATGGAAAGATGACATGGCTCCAGAATCCACACAAATTTGATTCAAAGTTTTATTATTTATTCCATAGCATTTAAGTTTATTTAAAAAGATTGCTCTTAAGTTCCCTAGAGTTTCTTGCTCGTTCTTCTCAGGGAGGTCAGCGTAGTGAACGAGCAGTAGCTTAAATGTGACGATTTCAAGTGTAAATTTATTTTACCTATGGAATAAATAATCTTTGACTTTGGCTTTGACTTTAATTAAAATGAATACAACAAATCACATCATACTTATGAAGGGCCTTGCATCCACATCCATGAAAAGGTGAGATAAAAGGTGATGACAAATTGGGAACTTTGAAACAATGTGTTTCAAACGAAACGTGTGGCTAGTAGGGTTACATATTATTAACCTGAAATCTCTTACACGTCCCTTTAGTTAAGACTTTTGTTCTACGACTTTATTGAGAGATCATCATCATGAAGTTTCAGTTGAATTAAAGAAATCTTATAAGATACATGACACGTCTGCTACGCTTTAATGAGAAATATACAATAGCCCAATACCTTCAGTTTCTGTTTCAAGTCCTGGATCTCGTCAAGGGCTTCCGTATAGTTTTTATGTAGCATATTTCTCTCAGTTCTGGTGGTGTCTAGAGCTACCGTCAGTTTGCGATTGCTGATGCGTTCCTCGCGAAGAGCCTTCTTTAAGTCCACGATATCAGCCTCGCGGAGTCGGACCTCCTCTGGTATTTGAGAAATATTAATAAACACAGTTCCATTAAGCTTATTTTAGGGGTTAGGTGGTTATGTAAATGGATTTCACCTGTGATTTCGTCAACCTTTTCGTTCAACGCTATTGTCTCCTCCAGTAACCTAAACAAGAGAACGTTTTAACAATAATAACATAATAATAATAACGCACACACTCAACATAGCCCCGCACTAGGGAAACCCTGTGTCGCGGGTGCCATGGACACACACATAGACAACCACAAATTACACCCAAACTCACGAGAGAAATAAATGTAGGTCATACAAATATTTCGCCCGGCCCGGGAATCGAACCTGGGACCTCTGCGTGGCAGTCCGGCATGGTAACCGTTCGGCCACTGAGGCAGTTAAGTTAAGTTTAACGAAACATTTAGCGCGTTTGCGCACTGTATCCGATTCGTATTCGTTCCGAATTCGAGAAATGACGGTCCGAAATGTCACAGGGATGATTTTATCTCAAGGTGTACAAGCGATATCCGTATTTTCTCGAATTTGAATTGGACTTAGTGCACAAGCGACATCCGAAGTGGGTCCGAGTTTTCTAGACTTATATAGTCTCGGATTCGGAAATAATACGAATCCGATGCAGTGCGCACATGCGCTTACACCTATCTAGTAATACTTTCTGTCCTAATCGAACTTTCTTTTCCTTCTAAAGTGAAGATATAAAATATATATATATATATATGTGCACAATTAACTTGGCATGATCAATGGTTAAAGTCGACATTAATGCCACACTCCGAACAAAACATTGCAGACTTCTCAGCAACATAACAATAAAAACTTTACAGCGGTAAAAGCCGAAAAAGCCCAATACAGAAGGTCAGAAACAAATAGATACAGCTGAGGTGATCTGTAGCTCAGTTCCACCGCTCTACCAGGTGACTCTAGTGTCAAACTAGGGTCAGAGGCGACTCTCAGCCAATGGTTTTTTCTGAGTGCTCCTTTTCCGGATTCAAGAGTAACTTAACAGCGTTATCTTCCAGGTATCCACGTCCTCGGAACATTTATACGATATATAATTAATCACCTGTCTTTTTCCTTCTCGTACTGCCGGATAATTAGCCTTTGTTTGTTGATCTGGCGGCTGGTCAGCTCGAGCTCGTGATCCAGCTGCTTTCGGTGCTGCTCCTGCATTTGCAGCATCTTCAAGTTCTCTATAGCTTCATCTAAAATCAATAATTCTACAATCATTTTATTTCCCTCTACAGGTAACTTTGCACTTGCAACGTAGAACTTTTTCTTTTTTTCTTTTTTCTCGTCACATTAAGCACATAAGGTACAAATTTGAGGCGAAACTGAAAGAGTAGCTAGACTACTTACAGGGAAATCTTTTTTCGGTCACCACTAACTTTTGGAGTTAATATCAACTGCATTTTCAGATTTTGATTTCGTTTGTTTTTGTAATAGTCGCGAATTAAATCGCGATTTAGTATTACTTTTGTGATATCGGCATTAACAAATTTAATCTGTTATGATACCTAAGAGTAGCTTAAATGTGACGATTTCAAGTGTAAATTTATTTTACCTATGGAATAAATAATCTTTGACTTTGACTTTGACTTTGAAACCAGCCCGGCAATTCAATTTCAATTCTCGGATGTTCAAGCAGTAAATAGATTTAAGTCCAGGGAAGTACTGCCACCTTATTTCTGCCGCCAAGCAGTAATGTAAGCGTTACTGCGTTCCGGTTTTGAAGGGTAAGGGTCTCAGGGTGACGGGTGCAGTGGCAGTGTCCCTGAGATCTTTGCGGTTTAAAGCTCTTGAGTGGCAGTGCAATTGTTATGGACAGGCGTGTTACTTAATACCAGGAGAACGATTTGTTCGTCCTCCCATTTGATATTATAAAAAAAATTGGGGAGGCGAACAGGGGGATAGAAGTGACATGATAGAACCTTTGGCGTGGTAATTATTCTTGTGTTCGGTAAAGAGTATTTGTATTGTATTCAGAAATACATATATAATTTATTTTATACTCGACAGTTTCTGTTTCTTATAGGGACCTAACGACTACGAGCCCAACTGAGATTAGAGTACTAGACGTGTCACAAATCGTAATACATTAAAACGATAGGGAATTTATCTCACTCTGTATCTTCTGCAAGTTCTTGTTGAAGATTTCCTTTTCACGGTTCATATTTTCGATTTCCCTTTTGTCAATTTCGGCCTGTCGTTGGCCCAACATGATTTCGCGTTCCATCACGGTAATTTGCTGACGCAGACGCTCGCTGATCAAAACAAGTAATGAAGTAACGTAAAATAGTAAAGAAGAACTATACGTTAGTTCTGTCATGATAATTAAATACTAAATATCTATCTACTAAAATCTAATTTATTTAGAGTGGTTAGACATGGCGACTTTTAGCGATGCAAACGCGCGTTCGTGAAACGCGCGATTGCATCGCTACACTTGCGATTTATAGGCGATTGCATCGATGCAAACGCGCGACTGCATCGATACAAACGCGCGATCAATAAACATTTTTGACGTAACTTCACTTATGCCATTCTTCCATGAAGGGTGCGATATATTTCTTCCGGCTCGGGAATCGAACCTGTGTGGCAGACCTGCATGATAAACGTTCGACTACCGAGGCAGTTATCTCTCCTATTCAAGCATGAAAATTATCGTCTAATTTCGTTAGTTGAATCTTTGACCTCTCTTCTGAAAAGTTGTAATTTTGCAGATGTGGCCTTATTACACCAAGTTTGTGAAATAGTAGTATTGAACGTTGAAATAGTTGATTGGTAATCGTGTTTTGCTACTCGAAGTAGCATCCACTAAACTATATCCATTAAGAGCTATAAAGGAACATCGGGCAGGGTACGAAAAGCACAAAAACCTGTCCATATGTTCAACGACGCGACTCGGTGTGTTGAGTAGTAAACATTGAAATATGTAGGTACCAAATTTTCTTATTTACTTTATTGATGATATGGAGAGGGACCAGACAGCTTTGTCAGTAAAGGCTAAATGTTGGATCACAGCTTTGCGCGAGGCTCTGCAGCTAAGATAACGCTTATCAAGGCTTATTGTTTGCGTTTTACGCAGGTAACCTGTGTAAACGACATACGCAAAAATCGTATATTGCTCTCCGCACCCAATACAACAATGCTTTCAGGATGCTGTTGCGGCTGCCGAAATTCTGTAACGGATCTGCCATGTTTGCAGAAGCGCGGACAGACCGCTTTTCTGCTTTACTACGGAAGAAAGTCGCTTCTCTTCTAAACAGACTACGTAACTGTAGCAACAGCATCTTGAAATAATAGCTGAGAGAATGGAGGGACCTCTCATAAGGCATAGATTTTACTCGTAATGTACTAATATGGTATATAAGTCTGTTACTAATTTAAATATGGATTAATGTTGTCCGACAATAAATAAATAATTTATAATTATTTTATATAAAAAGATACAGCTAAAACAATCTCACCGGTCAGCCTCAATGTCTGCCTTTGCATGTTCGAGATGCTGGAACTTCTTCGATTGTATCACAATGCTCTTGTTTAACTTAGTCACTTCTGCTCGGACCTTGTTGCTATCGTCTATCGTGTTCTGTTGACACAATAACAAGTGATTATATTTAACATGCAATTTAGGTCCAGGTGTATTATAATTTTTACATGTGCCTAAACCGCGTGTCACTGATGGATGAGTTATGGTCGCTAGTGTAGACGACAATGATCGGGGACATAATATATTAGACAATTTTTTTTAAATAAACAATTAAGTGCGCGGAGGATGTGGTCAAATACCTCTATCTCACCCCATGCAAGTGAAGATGAGGTCGACTATGTAGCATATTCCCAAAATAATGCCTATTCACTCTCGCTTTGAAAAACTCCAAGTTATAGCGTTAAGAGAATAAGTCAATAAGGTCAATAAGCAGTAAATTTCATTCTTTACCGTTCGTCATAATTACTATAAATGTGGAAGCAAAACGCTGCGTGCGAGTCCTTGGAGTATCCCCAACGTGGGGGTGGAATCCCAGCTTACGCCTAGTCCCCCGATGATGGAAAGAGGAAGGCGGAAGGCGGAATACAGATATCTAACAAGCACCACAATTATGCAGGAGTAGTAAACTTCAGGGGTATACAACGGAGTCTCTCCGTCATCTACATCGCTGTGTACACCCAACAACAGTGTACCCACTGCTGTACACAGCAATGTACACGATATACCTTCAGTTCTTTTGTAGTGTTGACTAAAGCCTTTTTATTCTCCTCGAACTCCATCTTCATATTGTCAATGGCTGTGCGAAATTGATTGGCTCGGTTGATAGCCGCCTCCTGCTCTTGCTGAGACTGCTCCAATTGAGCATTTAGATTTTTAATTTGTTTTTCGCGCCGCTCTATAGTCTTTTCTGCCTTTGCTAACTGTAAAAAGAGAATGTTAATCATTGTCATTTTGAATTTTTGTAAATGGAAGAAGTCTATCACGAATTGTATCAAGAGGTGATCCTCTGGGTTCGCAAGCAGAGCGCGTCGAGTCGGGTGTAGACAAGATTTTTTTCTTATATAAAATACGTGATTTAATTATAAGTTTAGTAGAGGAACGACCCGTATTGTGGGACCAAACCTTACAGATTTATTAAGATAAACGACGTACTTTTGAGGCATGGAAAGAAATATTTATTATTCATAAGGAAGATTTTTAAGAAATGACAAATACAGAAAAAAATTAAATATTTGATAAACTTTTCCTCATGTCGTCGCAATGTAAGATAGAGGGTACCAAACTCATCTTTTTGTTACAAAATTGGATGAATCCAGTAAATTCTCTTGTATCTTCTTTTCTTATAAATTGTTCTACACAAAATAAAACTAAAAAAAAGGTGATCGCAATCACCATTTTCTTTTTTTGCTTAGTAGTCAACATATTTCTTCCCACAGTCGATAGTAAAACGCCAGCTACCTTGAAGACTTGTTAATGGCACGTTTACCCTACACACGTCTGCCCGAAAGCATTCGTATCGTGTACATACTCATCATTTTCTTATCTGCAACAGACACGACATATTTTCGTGGCTAGATCCGACAAAGTTCTTGTCATGTACAAAGACAATTCTCATCTTTTTTGTATCAGACACGTCGAATTTCTTAGCGTGTACACGCGCTGTCACGATGGTGGATGTGATCCAAAGATCGCGATAGCGGGGCGCGGGGGGAACTAGACTTCTAGAAAGAATTGCGTCTGAAATTACCCCGCGTCCGTATTCACCCCACTCTCCCCTACTGCTATCCTTATCATAAAAGTTTTAGCAAAATAAAGTTATTGACATATCTGGAAACCGCGAAATGAGGTCTACAATCGCATCTAATCGGTTTTTAATATTTCATTTCAGTTTTATTGTTATAAGCAAAATCAGCGTAATTGACATTTTTCACAGAAAATAGTTATTTGCTATGGAAGGCTGCAAAGTTGTTGTTTGACGCGAGTGCATGTATTGAAACCTGAGCAAGCGAAGGAAGCTAAGATTGAGAAGGCTAAGAAGAGTGGTTCAAAAATAGACTCCTGAGCGTAGCGAGGGTTATAAGCCACGAGACGAAAAAGACATTTTATACGCATTGATGACGAAATGGGTATGTTCATACTAAGAAAACGTTCGTACTTTATTCATATTAACTCCCTCAATTCCGATGACTATTTATTTAGTAGCAGAAGAGCTCCTTGTGAAAGAGTTCGTCCAGGGAAGTGCTTACGTCTCATCACCAAACCCACGAGTTGTTCTACCCGTCACTACCCGTCAAAAGAAAAAATAATTAGTGTGTAATACTAACCTTGTCGCTTAGACCACTGATAGTGTTTCCACGAAACTCCACTTCTAACTTCAAACTCGCAGATTCACTCTTCAAGTGGTCGACCAGGCGATTGGTTCTGACGGCCTGGTGCTCTGCATCCTAAAAGACAATTGAGTATCTGTTAATAGTATTTTTTACTAAAGTTCAACTTCGAAAACGTTTTTCATGGCTTCACAATCATCCAGATACTATAACCACTTTAACAAATAACTGTCGATACTCTAATAAATTGTTGACGTTGATTAAAAAACCATTATCGTAAGTTATTTTTGAGCTTACTTAGTGGAAAGTACGAACGAAGTTTTGATTTTATTAATCTCAACAACATATTGTTATTTATCAAGGCAGTCTCTCCTCCTTCATTTAATCTCCTTAATCATCGCACAACAAAAAGTTTTGTAAAAATTGCCTTTTATCTTGCTGACTGTACCATTTTTTCAATATCTGTGAATGCCAATCAAAATATCTTTAAAATTCATAGATAGTCTTCTAGAACCGTTTTCCTGCAACTATAACGATTAAGGTAGCTGGCCTTGCTGCCCCATCTCAAATTTACAGATTTTTCGTACATAATTATTCAACATAAGCGACTGTATCGAAGCAGTCGCGCATTTGCATCGATGCAAGTGCCAATAAACCGCATATGTAATGATGCAATCACATGTTTCACGAACGCGCGTTTACATCGCTGCTAAAAATCGCTGCGTGTAACCGTGTGCACCATTTGCACCCGAATTTTCAATAACTGGAGAAACTAAGTATTCTGTTTCGATCGCGTGCCTAGTAAAGAGCACCAGCCGCACACAATCAACCACGATTGTCATACAGTCAATTACAGGCACATGGGACTTGTGAACTTATATCTCAGGGTGACGGGCGCAGTGACAGTGCCCCTCAGGTCGATGCGATATAAAATTCTGATCGACACGACTGCTATGGACAGGCGTGTAGCTTACCACCAGGCGCACGATTTTCTTTCCATCATTTGGTATCAAAAAAAAATCTTCCGCCTAACAATCATAAAAAAAAAAACCTACTTCAAGCATTTCTTCATATTTGCTGATCTGCTCTTCAGCTGCTGTACACTTGGCGTCCAGCTCTTGTTGAAAGTTGATAGCGTTGGCCAACCGCTGCTTCATAGAGTCCAGTTCTGACGTCAATTTCGCTTTCTCCTTCTCAAACTTTTCTTTCTCTTTCGCTGCTGATTGGCCACCGCTACGATGAAACAGATAGTTACAGAATATAAACATTCATTTCATATTATCGAGGTGACAATATTACAATTTTAAATACAATGTGAAGGGATAATAACAGTTATTTCATTGCTAATGTAAATAACATTATTGTAACAAATTTTCAAAAATGTTTTGTTTCTGTTATATAGTTAGATAGGTTTCTGTTCAATTGAGCAGCAAGTTAGTAGAAAAGAGAAGCTTAATGACTGAAATTTGCCTTTGTGGCTGTCACAGAAAAACGAGGCTTAGGGTCGTATTCTAGAACTCTACTCAATGCTCAAGTCAGGATTTGAGTATGGTTTAAAGCACTCGAAATCATACTTAAGTCCCTGCCATTAGGGTCGTACTTCCAGTGCAATCCTGACTTGAGCATTGAGTAGAATTCTAGAATATGACCCGTAAAGAGGCATCTTGTAGGTAGGCATGTAGGGTGGAGGTGGCTAGGGCAGTGATTGTATCAACACTGCACTAGGTTCCTTCACATTTGGAATCCATTTTACATCAGGTGGATTGGAGTCATCTGCTTGTCACGTATAAAAAAATAAAATAAAATAAGTGGTGTTTACATAATCTCGCAAAATTACACACTGCCTGGTTCAATTTGAGGAATGTTGTTTGAAATACCCTATTGATTGGAAATATAAAGTTCCATTTTCTCTGAATAAAGAAAAACCAGAAAATTTGTACGCAAATTTCAAGTTTTCCTTGACCTGATCACAAAAGCTTTTGGAGTGTTGGAAGTTATATTGATAATCTATACTGCGTTCTCATATTCGTGCGATAGGCGATGCGAATAGCGATGCGATGCACGACACGCATGTGTAAACGGTCACTTCGCTATTCGCGTCGCGTCTCGCATCGTCTCTCGTGCGCTCGCGTCGTGAGCGGTATTTCGAGCACGAGTCAAAGGACACGAGTTTTTTTAAAGGTGTACTTTTTTTGAGAGAAAAGTATACAAGCTACAATCAACGGTGAACATAAACTTTTGGTATTTCATGACATTTATCCATACCATTTTCGTAAATATTTATACAATGCATTTTCATTAAAATGTATACAAAAAAAGGTTATTGTAAATTCTCGGACAACACTCAAACGGGGTAATTATCACGGACTTGTATATTAAACTGGACCGCGCACTAAGTTAATAAAGCGAGCCGAGTGAGAGGCTTCAAAGTAGTAATGCGTCTCTTTCATTCATGTTTCAGCCAGCCATATCGTTTTTAACTTTTTAATTTTTACAAAAAATGTGGTCGCTTATGGATGACCAAAACTACGAATATTATTTCATAATACAAATTAGCATACTTGTTTGGTATTCTACTTCATAATAGAAGGTTTAATTGTTAATTTTTTTTTGTATTATTACAGTACCTTTTTTTACCTTTAAGCTAATTTTATTTTATTTAAAAAGTTAATAGACTAGACACTACGTAAGATGATTTTATTTAGCGTTGGCAACTTGTTAGACAAGGACAGACCACTACTTCGAGCTATCTCACGTGACTCGGTATTTACTTAAAATAAACCTTAAGATAACCCAATAAGGTGTAAGTTTGTATTTCTAATATTGGTATATCGAAGTGCGCGATCCAGTTTATGAAATATATAAATCCGTGGTAAGTATATTTGGTGTCAATTTCAACAGTAGATTCTGACTAAAATCTAATAAATTCCGTAGCTTTAAAAGGGGTTACATAATAATAATAAAATCACAAACGTAATTTTAAAAAGCAAATGCTTTATAATAATTTTTACAAAAATGATATGGATAAATATATAAAACACCGAGTATATTTAACACTGGTTGTTTACTTTTCTCTGAAATAAAAGTACCTATACTTAAAAAAATCTCCATGACATGATTACTTACATATTTTTGAATATGTTCAAAATATGTTTGTGTTATGACACAAAATAGGTGTTTTGACATGTTTTTGGAATATCACTCTTTCACACTTTGGAAACTCATAGCCGCGCACTAAGGAAACCCTGTATCGCGGGTGCCATGGACACACATAGACAACCATAAATTACACCCAAACTCACGAGATAAATAAATATGTCCTATACATTGACCTTATGCCATACAAATATTTCTCCCGGCTTGGAAATAGAGCCCGGGATCTCTACGTGGCAGTCCAGTATGGTAATTGTTCGGCTATGGAGGCAGTTAAAAGAACTTACGTTTCGTCGTCACCGGCGCGTTTTCTTGCATCTAGTTCCTTCTCCAACCGCACAACTGTCCTTTTCATGGTCTCCAGAGCCTCCACGCTGTTCAACTCTCGAGCGTGCATAGCATCCGCCAGTTTACGGGCTTCCTCTTTAACCAAAAGAATTATAAACATTATGCAAATTACTGTATTTCCTTATAGATTAGTGAATGTAGACAACAGACGAATGACTTTTTGACTTCAATGTACGTGACTTATCAGCAAGAGAAACAATTAAATATTTAATAACGAGGATTAAAATTTAACTGGTCAGTTTTTAACTTGAATTTCCATACCGATCTCTAAGTTTTGCTTCTCAATAGTTTTTTGATTCTCATGGATTTCCTTTTGATAATCCGTGATGGTATCATCGAAACGATTCACCCTGTTCTGAAAAATAAAAAAAAGTTTTGATAAATTGTCTACTCTGTGTCTTTGAAATTCATAGTTAATACTTATTACCGTTATTAAACCATAAACATTGAAAGTATAAGCAAGTTAAATCACAGCTGGTAGAACAGAAGGCCTACTCTCGTTCTGTGTCCAAAATCCGTCCGAAACAATTGAAGCATTGAGAACAACAAGGGCGTTCGGCACCCAAAGCTCGTTTTGATTTTATTGCATCAAAACATCTAAAACGCTATCTAGTATCCTGTGACAAAAACTCATTTCGATCTCGCTTCAAGATGGCGTAAGTTTCATTCATTTAGAAGGTGGCGCTCCGCCCTTGTGGCATAGATTATAAATGTGCGTTTGAATTTCGGACACGTTAGGAACTGCAGTTTGTAAATACTTATTTTAATGTAAAAAATTCTGAATAATATGGAGCATCTAGGAGGCCAGTGAGACCTGCTGAAGATGATACTGTCGATTCATTTAAATCCAGCGAATTTAATGAATGATGAAAAATACGTTGAAATTTTTTTCAATGTAACTTTTAAATAAGACTGATTCACATTGATTTCCTTAAAAACCAATAATAAAACGTACGCCCTATTAATTTACCGGTTTGGTGCAACAAGGGCCGATAACACAAGGAGAACAAAATTACAAATATTTCTAATTGTTTTAAAGTAATAATAACACCTGAATCTTCTAGCTAAATCATAGGACAAATAAATAATAAAGTATGTCAGAGCCATATTATAAATATTAAAAAGGTAAAAGACATTAAAACTTTGTTTTCAATTTTGTCGAATATCACTTTTACGTGATACGCCCTTGTTCACCCAATGCTTCAATTATTGCAAATAAGTAATACTCGACCCAATTAAAAAACAATCTCAAGTACGAAGCTCCATTCGCATCAAGCGTCTTTTTAATTTGGCCGAGTGTTACTTATTTGACAGTAATCATTTCGGACGGATGTCGGACGGAGAACGGGAGTAGACCCCCTGATTAGGAGAACCGCTTTAAAAAAGTTCTTTACTCAAGCGGTGACTACGAGGTGAAAAACAGAGACTAGGACAATTTGCCATTGGACCGAGGACCCTTGACCTCAAGACCAGATGGTCAATTGGATGGTGAAATAAAGTATGATTGGTATGTCAATTTGACGTTCCGAGAAAAATGTTCGTAGGTACACTTTACATTTCAAAACCCTAGCGAATCACATAACAACACAAACTTTTACAAGTGTAAGAATTGTAACACAAGTTACAAATCTGTTTAGTACATATATTTTATAATCTTTTTAGAAGTTTAGTTTTAGATTACAATTCTAAATTTAAATGTACTTGGCGCATTTTTCTTTGATACTGTCATTGTTATTTATTTTCTGTTTCCTTCGTTCTGGGTCTTAACGTAGCTTAGGTCGTAGTGGATCGTATCAATGGGGTTCGCCCTATTGATACGATCCGCTACAAGACCCATTTTCTGTTTTAATGTTCAACTGCATCAGCTAGTATTGTTACGGTGAGGCAGACTTCATAGTATCATAATATGTAAAACATTGATGAAAAAAACAACAAAAACAAAATTCAGAAAGTATTATACACACATCAAAAAAAGTTTGCGATCAATAGCATAAGCTCCTATAATTCTTTAAATTTAACTTTATCAAGAAAAAATCTATGTTGTATGCTTTCTTTAAATAGGAATACCCTGTTTGAAATTAAAATATAAAACTATTTTTTATTATTTATTTTAAAAAATTGAGCCATTAATCATAATGTAATAGTGATAGAAATTTCATAGAAAGAAAAAGACTGTTTAATTAAACTTAAACAACAATTTATTATTAAAAGGTGTGAATTCAATATAAAATAACTCCTCCCCTGGCTCGAATACATGCGAAGATCCTCCTGGGCATGCTGAGGATCAAGTTATCCAGCATTTCCTGGGGTAACCTATCCCATTCTTCAATAGCGGCTTCCCTGAGCTCTGGAACTGTCTGGGGACGTGGCTCACGGTTCCATACTGCTCGTTTAAGAGCATCCCACGCGTGCTCTATTGGGTTTAAGTCGGGCGAGCCGGCAGGCCAGTCTAATCGTGTGATATCGTATTCTTGAAGAGCAGCATTGACTCGTTGAGCTCGATGTGCGGGCGCATTATCATCGACCAGTACAAATTGGTGCCCATGGTTTACTCGGAATGGTCTGACGATATCATCAATAGCAACTGCTTTGTACATGTCTGCTGTCATGAAGCCCCGATACGGGATCAAAGGCGTTCTAGCTCCAATCGTAATGCCACCCCAAAAGGACACCGATTTTCCGCCTTGCTGAACTGTTCCAGTGACAGTTCTTTGTCTTTCACGGTCGCCTGGTCTTCTCCAGACACGGACACGTCGGTTATCTGGATGAGTGCTGATTCGGGATTCGTCAACGAAGAGACAGTTTTGCCAAATGTTTTCGTCCTCACCTTCTTCATTTTGCCGAAGTCTAGCCCACTGCAATCTTCGTTGTTGACGTTGCCGGGAATTGAGCGGAGCTCGCCAAGACCTCCGTGCTCGTAATCCAACCTGGTGCAAGCAATTGCGAACGGTCTGCGTGCTAACTTCAAGTCCAGAGGCGGCCCTGACTTCTGCTTTTATTTTAGTGGAGTTGATTGTTGGATCACGGGCTGCCAGCAATCTAATATAGCGCTTTTGGGCAGCTGTCAAAACAGTTGGGCGACCGCTGCGGGGTGGGTCAGCTAAATTCCCCATTCCGTGATACCTCTGCAACGTAGCCACGACACAGGATTGGGATATAGCAAGTCTGCGTGCTATTACTCTCGTGGTGTATCCTTCTTCCCTCAAAGTTACTATTCTAGCTCGTAAAACCTCTGATAATCCTCTTGGCATTTTTTCAATCACAACTTTCCGCGAAAAATATCTTGAATCGCTTATAATTGACTAAATCAGATTTCTGAATGAGCGTAAGCTAGGACTGAAAGCCTTTTTATATGAAAAAACAATTGAACGGGGTCATTGTTTTATGTTCTAATTTATTTTTAAATAAAGAATCTAAAAAGAAGAAAAAATCATAATATAATCTACAGTAACAAAAAAGATTTCAGTTTTTCGAAGTGATCGCAAACTTTTTTTGATGTGTGTATATAGACGTCCATGACGTTTTGCTGTATAGTACATGTTGTGGTATATATTAAGTTACCCGGAGTGTATTCATTTCATCCTGCAGCGCAGCCTTCTCATCCTTGACTTTATAATACGTGTCGTAGAGCTTCGTGTACACGTCGGCGTACATCTTAAGGCCTTCTGCATCTCGAAGAAGCTCCAAGATCTGCAAACGACGTTTTTACATGTGTAAGACAATCATACGAATTAACTACCGCCACCACCACCTTCCACCTGGTTTTCAACGAAACCATCTCTGGGGTTACATAAACTAAAGTTAACCCCGAAATATGTACATATTTAAGTACATGTATATGTTATGTATGTGTATATATGTATGCATATCCAATATGTGTTACTATTATTTATATTAAATCATTTAGTTTTTTTCATTAATTAGTCTACGAGTTTGTGTATAGTTCACAGTCATTCATAAGTACATATCGCTCTCGCATGTAATTAAAGGATAACTATATTTAGCTTTGTTCTATTGTACATCATGATAACGTAATCAAATAATAGTAAGCTGTTGTTGTCCCAAATAAAATAAATAAATAAACCCAGAGCAGAAAAATTTAGAAAAATACGATTCTCAAATTGTGTGACCGGAAATTGAATTTGAAAGCGTCTCATTTTTAACCGTTATGCCATCAAAGTCGTATTTTCAACTGGTTTTGACGTAATCGTCCAAATCAATTATTTAAAAAAAAAACTAAGCCAAATTACAAAGCGCAAAGGTATTACACCGCTCGCGCCAATGCCAAGAATATCTTAAATAGAATAAGCAATGTTAAGTAGAGATATGTATGTTATGTGAGTAATATTACAAATTGTTATGTCACGCGACAGTGTAATGTAACATCATCACATTGCTTTGGAAAATTAAGCATCAAGCTAACGTAGCAAATAAGATTGCTCATAACTCTCATACCATAGCAAGCACGAGGGATGGGTTAATGTTTATAACGCATCTGATTTCTGTAATGCAACTTAACTGTGAAGAGAAAATGCGAAATGCGTTGAAAAAAGCGTACAACTAGTAGGACGTAATGGACAATGTTTTTCGGTTAACATAAAAGGTGCAGAAATAGTTTCTTCCGAGAAGTCCATAACCTGACAAACGTTGTGATAAATCAACTGCTGGCCAGAAAGTTGACCAGGCTTGCGTCAATCTTTTGTACATGAAAAACACTTGAATGGGTTTCTGATTTCAACTAAATAAATCTTACTTTTTCAAACTCCTTCTCCGCCTCGGTGGTTTCCGACCCTATGGTCATTGCCCCACCGAAGATGTCGTCTTGCTCCTCCATAGTTAAAATTGTAAACTAGTAAATATAGTACTAAAATGAAAATTGTTACAAAATAATCAAAATGAAATGTGTATCGGTGCGCAGCTGTTTGTTACGTTGCTAAGGTTACAGCGTCACATGACAGAGAGATATAAAAATACTAGCTAGTGTAAAAAAGAGATTGTAATACCAGCTTGTGTAGTGTACCTTTAAAAGAAGTCCTCAAAGCCAACACCTTGTTATAATATGGGCGCGTTCCCGTTATGTCGTGACGTTTTATTTATCGTTAGACGACTGTCGCGCTAGCCTGTTCTCATATCACGACTATCTGTCATGGCTGTGTCGTCGATGATTATTTTATCGTTGAACAACTGTCGTGTCTAACTGTTCCCACTAGATCGTGACGACAATTTATCGTTTCACGGCAGCCGCCTTGTTGTTTGCACAACAGAATCGTTTGATACACTGCAATTGCTTCTATGTTCTTTTGGAAGCCAATAGTGTGTTTTCGAGCGTGTGAATAGATGAAGATGAAATTATAATAATGTATTACTTTTTAAAAAAACGGATGAGGAAGCAAACGAAGAAAAGAAAGTTTTGGGTCCATCCAATGTTATTAAAAAGAATTCCATTAGGATTATGTCAAACGTTTATAGATGAACTGAAAAGTGATGAGAGACAATTTTGGGACTATTTAAGAATTTAATATTTTGTAATAATACGTATCTCGACATTGTTCCTGCCCTAGTAGCCGGTGGCCGACCTTTCGAAACCTTCGACCTGCAGCAGGGAAGTACAGGTCTGCGACGGCATAATCTAGACGGGCGTAGTACCCACGACCTATTTTATTTATTTTGTAATTTCGTTTTTTTTTATAGGGACGTTACCCCCCCATAATAAATTTATATTACTGATGATCTCATCGTTTTATTTTAATTATAAAAGGTACGAACGTCACACACTTTTGCCATATTGTTGGAAGCTCATTCACACCTTCATGGTTGAATAGTGTTAAGACCAAATCCACATCTTGGAACTAATTTTTGATTGCTTCACGAGAACTAAATTGTTTTCCTTGTAAATAATTATCTAGACTGCGGAAAAAATGGTAGTCAATAAGGCCAAGTCAGGTGACTATGGAGTATCTCCTTCACGATAGCCAGTCATCTTCATTGCACGGTCTTGCTCGTCTGGTGAGATATCCAAATGCACACGGGCATGTCCAGTAACGTGAGGAGGCCCCGCGGAAGGGGACGAGCCAGCATCGGTGAAAGAGGGTGTATACACAGGTTTCTAGTGGGTAGACCTCCGAGGATCCATCGGACGAGCTGGGGTCAACGGAGGAAAGTCCCAGATAACCTGCCATGTCATCCCACGTACCGGGGTATATGTAAAAAAATGGTGACTATGGCTTCAATCTGCAATCTTTTAGGGTGGAAGTGGTGGTTCGGCAGTATGGGTCGAAACACAAAACGGCGATGCGACGTCGCATCGCAAGAACTTGCGAATTGCTCCGCATTGTGCATTCCTGCGACGTTAATCTTCTTTGTGTTTTTTTCCTATAATTTTCTTATCAATAACAGCAGTGCAATACACTTTTACGATCCATATCGCTACTTAATTTAAAAAAAAAGTTCAATATGGTTACCAGAACCATGGCAGTGAGATACCTTGCAGCACGAAATCGCATAGCAGCAATTCGTCGCAGTTTTCTGCGTTGCGAATTCTTGTCGCGCGGACCCTGTGCCTAATGCAACTCGCCATTATTCACGTTAAGCTCTGATCGACCACGAGGCTCAAATGCTAGATTAATTCCACTGCGGAATTGCTAAACAAAAGCACAAGGCGTTCGTTAATTGTATCTGCTCTATGCATGTCGTTAATGTTAGAGTCGTTTGCATTAGTGCCATGTCGGAACGTTTATTCAAAAATTACACGGAAACAAACGTATAACGCCAATTATTATTTGATTTTAAATTCGTGACTTAATGGTGTATAAAATACAAATTTTATTTACCTCGACGTTTCGGACGTATTGCAATATCCATGGTCTCAAACTGACTGAAGAGGCTGGTGTCACCATCTTCTAGCCGTGCGAGTTTTTCTAAGTACCCGTACTTGGTCGTCATTACTTATTTGTGCATTAGGGTTGTCACCAGACCGCCACACGACATTCACGATATCCGTCACTTGATATTATAAAAATAAAATCTATACCACAGAACCGACAAAATAGAAAATACGAGTCAGTACAGTGTAAAAAAGAGATTGTAAAGAGGTAGGCGTTGTAGTGTAGTCATGTGTGGATATTGCTCAGTGTTTAGTACTAATATTCTACATATTATAGCATAAGAATTCATTATTTTGTGCTAAGTATGTAGTAATCTGCTGGCAGTCTTAGAACTGAAAAGACTATGTGCATTAATTCTTTTTTTTTAATATTGCAGGCTGTAGCTGAATATCAGCGGCGCTGAAAAACACTCTGCCATTTTGCTGAGCTACAGACCTCTTATTTCCCCACCACTGTTGTTTGTGACAACCCTGTCTATATTGTCCCGAGAGACAGTGAGTTCCGAGGAGACTACGTGCTCCCCGGTAAGACCAGAGTACGGCTGGCGTCCGGGCCAAGTCCTTCGTCAGTGATACGTCTTCTTTGGTGGACCCGGACTTTGGGTATTGACTCGCCGGGATTTGTGGTTAGCTGTATAGATGAACACGTTCGTCTGCCTTGGTAGCATGTGGATAGGGCTCTCATCCCGTCTAGATGAGGGCCTATGGCGAGGAAACGCTCGGGACACGTGAGTTACCCTTTAATTCGGCAGCTATAGCTAACACTGTTACAGGACACTTTGGCCGGCATCTCCGGCTTTAGCCTGGAGAGGATAAGCTAGACATCCTCCGATCCCTCCAGTGGCGTAGGTGTGTGGGAACTAGAGAAACGCTTCGGCGTCGGGAGGTGAGCGTGCCGACAGCTCCGTCACCAAAGTAGCGATTTGGTAGTGGACTTTAGAGTCAACAGCTTAGCGATAGCGACCGTTAGTTGTACAATGCACAACGGGAAGTGAGCGTGCCAACAGTTCCGGTACCTATCTGGACAATGGGGAGGGCGCTGTACTTGTACCTACCCAAGGCGCTCACCCAAGGCACTAACCTTTTGAGAACCAGATGAAGTCTGTGCAAACGGGCTGATTTGGGGTGGATCTCTAACTGAGATGGTCCTTGTGCGGGCTTGCTTGCACAGGTTAAACTGCCCTTCTCCTATCCTAAGGGTCGGTAGGGAGTGTCACTATAATCAAAACTTATGTAGAAAGGAACGTGACAACCCTATCCTTGGGTTGATCTGGAATCAGGACTTGAACTTATAAGGTCGCTGTGCTTGCACAGGTTATAGTACCCTTCCCGTATACTCAAGACTTTGATAGGGAGGGTCACTATAAACAAGACTTTTGTAGAAATTTACGGGACTGTTCCTAAATCTTTTTTTTAAATTTTTTATGACACCAAGTGACGCGACGCACAAATTGTGCGCCAAGTGGTAAGCGACAGGCCACGCCATAGCAGTTGCAGTGCCACTCTACGCGTAAAGTTGTTTTTATATTTATTAATTGTTGTGTTGAGATAAACGAATTTTATTAAGTTCTAATCACCCACTTATACAGTAATTTCTACATAAATGTTTTCAGATATGCTTCAGGGCTCACCAAATATACGTGTATGCTTTCTTTATCATGTTAATAAACGGTGTTAGTTGGCTTGAGTGATTCAATTAACATATCACTAAAACCAGTATAAAAATAAAACCGGATTTCTATATTAAATGGATGCCACGAGGCGTCGAATCGAAAAAAATCGAAAAAGTTAGATCTATAAAATTTTATAGTACAAGTTTAAATGATTGAAGGTCAAACGACGGCTTGATGATTTTGTTTCCAAAAATTGTAACTATTTTATATAATAAAACCGGCCTCAAAAGTTTGTGGAATTACATGTATTTGCCAAGTTTCATTGACATCGGTTAACGGAAAGTGGATAAAATTCAATAAACTGGATTCATCCCCTAATTTGCTACCCTTAGAGGTGGAATAATTTCTTCATACTTGAATGGGGCCACTACAGAGGTACCCCCTTTCCAATAAATATAAATAATTATCGAAATCGATTCACAAACGTCGGAGTAGCTGCGTAACATAGGGTAGCCTGGTTTAAGACGACGCACCTAAGGTTTGAGACCGTGTAGAATGAAAACAAAAAGTGTTAGTAAATAAGCTATTATTTTATTTTATAGTCTACTTATCTGACTCTTACATACTAATGTGAAAAGTAGTTATATTTAATATTGTGGTTGTAACTGATAATAAAGTGCAAAATGGGATTTGCGTACTCTTACACTGTACTATGGGTTTAAGAGTACGCATGGGCGTCGGCAAGAGTACGCAACACCTTTTTTGATAGGACTTCGTTTATCGGTTGCACGAATCACGTCCATACCTTTCCGGTAATATGAATTTTTGTCTCGGTATGCATGGGTCTTTGCTCATGGAGAGCTGAGAAGAGTCTACTTGTGACACGGACATACCTCAGTTAGAGCAGTGGTGGTGCTTCAGGCGCACTTGTAGCCGATATTTCAGACACATTCGGAGCACATGCCTCAGGTCGGTCAAACCTTTAAAAATACTAGACTCTCGCAAAAGGTTTCAGTTGGTTTAGAACGAGGCACAGCGACAGAAATTTTATTCAGAAGTACACTATTCTAAAAAAAATGGTAGACTACGCGCGTCCTCTTGCACCTCGTCGAGTTGCGTACTCTTACACACTTTAGCAATTTCAGAATAAAACTGCTACTAACCCCATATGTTGCAAGTGACCACAATCGTTTGCAATTTGACCTCTTAGACGAGTTTTTGGGCGATTTGATGCAGTCAGTTTAAAAAAAAATGCTTAGTTTAGTCTCAGTAACAATTTGAAAATACCAAAAAGTTTTATGCAAGTACATCAAAATGTTCAGACTTAGGTAGTTTCTTGGTTTTCAATAATTTTTGATATTTTTTCCGCACAACAATCTCCACTTCCTAGCACTGCAAAATGACACTGAACTTAGTTGCGTATTGTAAATAACTTCTCGGCAATGTACATTGCGTACTCTTATCGGATGCGTCATCTTAGACCAGGCTCGGAACAGACGAATTGAGAATCTCATCCTTTTTTAAAGTCGGTTAAAAATAGAAGAACGCGTGGTTAGAATCTCACTTGGTGTTGAGTGCCGATGTGACCGACAATGTTACTCATTTGTGTGGGCAAGCGTGTTGCTTACCACCAGGCACACGAATTGTTCCTCCCGTTGTTTTCTATAATTTTCGACGCATGGTAACATACATCAAAGTATTTTGGGAAGAACTGATATAAGTAGTGCACTAGTAAGCTGATGTTAAAATCGATCGTCTACCGATGGACCCATTCACATACACATTTATGTGCCAATTAAATGCGAACCGCATACCTGCTATTTTTAGCAAGCATTCGTTACGAATCAGTCAGATTTTACAATAGGTCTTCTTGTTTTATCTTTACGCATATAAATCCCACTACTGGGCGCCAGTAGTCCGCCACTCTCGCTGGCTCAATACAGGTTGGGGACTTCACACGTTTTCGGAGGGTTGTGAACCTTCTTCGACGTGCAGCCTTAACCACGATGTTTTTCTTCACCGAAAAGCGTAAGCGAAAATTAAATTTCGCACATAAATACCGAAAACGGCTGCGACACTCGCTCAAGGTTACGGGACAAGTGCCAACAGCTGAGTGCGCCGACGTCGGCGCAAGCGCTCAGAGAGTGTCGCGTGCACATCTGAATGGTCGCACGGCAACTTTCCTAAAGAATTCAAAAGTCGAAATCGCGTCATTATTGTTCAGGGTGCAGATGTAGGAATACTGGCAACATTTTTTTTTTTTCATTATCGAATCCTAACATTTAATCTATTATATAATTTATTCCAAGTATAATAACTATTTTATTATATAAATGTTATAAATGTTAGCGAAAGGTATTACTACTGAACTTCCACAAATGTACATAACTTAAAAAAGGATTCGAACCGACAGCCTTTAAATTGAGAGGCAACCGTTCTTCCAAAGCTTTACTAACTAATAATGCTAATTTCAAATAACTGTATTATATGTATACATTATGTATATTATAATGATAATTGTAATTTCAAAGTCTGACAAGTTTTGAATTTACATTACAACTCTAGCGCAGTCAAGTTCAAGTGTTTTCACCTCTCCGAGCGCCTGCTTAGGCTCCTTTATCCTCGTAGTGAGCGTCTGATGTAATTAATCAGATTTAATAGGCTATTATAATGTTGGTATTTTGGATTTTGTATGAGAGTGATGATGTGTTACGTAGTAATCATTAAGTAATCTGTGCCCACGGTGCTTGAGAGGCGGTAGATCAAATAATTATGCTACCATTGTTTTTTTTTTATTTGATTACCATTATTTTACTATTATCTGGGCAATACAAACCACGCAAGTTAAATAAATCCGACTAGACTCATCGCATTGCGGCTCGTAATGTTTTTGTGTGTGTGTGTATAAAAAGCAATTGCAAAAAGGGGTCTTTAATTAGTTAATCGAATAAAACGAGGAAGTGGATCGTTATGAAGCAATCACGACTAAATGTCATTTGGTTGGAGTGGTTACTACCTGTATGGGGAAGAATTGACATAGTAAATTGCCTTTATGGCTATTGAAATAAGTAGTACAGTGCTGTACGTGGATATAATAGATATAATTAATAAATAATACATAGATATAATTATCTATGGTGCTGTACATTAATATACAGCAGCGGTTAGTTAATGGGGGACATTCGATGGTTAGTGGTGGTTCCCTATCATGACTAACATAATCGACTTTTCAGCGAAATTGAGATCTACAACCCTCTCTGATCAGTTTTTTTATATCTTATTTAGTTTCAGTTTTATTGTTAAGCAAAATTAGCGAAATTGACATTTTTACTAGCAAAAAGAAATTTTTGGTGCCAATATCTTGAAAGTTAGATAAAATGCAATTGCGTTATTTATGATAACGAGGCTAAAACATGAGTTGAAAAATCAATAGAGTTCGGCATTAATGAGAGTGTTTCGTTGTGTGTTGTTGTTTGGATCGCTACAGCGGTAACTTATCGTCTCAATTCTTCTGCGGATACCCACCATCACCAAATATTACCAATAAATAAACAATAGTAATTTAAATTGTGCGATCACACAACACTAATTCTATTTCATACACTTAATTAGTCTGAGTAACTTTCTAGTTTATATATCACTCTCATTTATAGGTATTGCTCATTCAGCAGTACGCGAAAGCAAAATTCACGTCGATAAACAAAAAAAAATGTGAAATGGGTACTTAAACAATAAAACACGAAACCAATTTAGTACATTTAAATGTTTGTAAAGGTCAGCCTCAGTAACGATTAAACTTTCGTCGGGGACAGTGCAATCACGCGTAACTAGCATTTGATTATGAGTCTCTTCGGTAATTTAGTAGCCAAATCAAATCCGCGTCGTCGTGGCAACCAAATAACCTTGATTTACGGAAATCCATTGTTATCAGTCCGTAGACAACATAAATTAATGCTTACTGTACAAAAATGAACCTAGATGATGGAACCCTAGGAGGCCCTGCAAACATAGTACTTTCGGACCTTAACCAAATCATCAACAGTTTTAACATCATTGGCCTCTAATTAAATTTTGATAAATGCGAACTTTACATCCCTCAATCTTATCCCAACAGGGATACAATCATTTCAAATTTTAATCCTCTTGCCCCCAACATTCGTCTCACTGACGAATCCAAGCTTAGCATCCTAGGTGCACCTATATTCGATGACTCAATTCCAGCCTTTTTCCAAAATTCAATCTCAAAGTTCAACTCATGTGCAGATAGGCTCCTGAGCTTAGACACCCAGTACGCCATCTGTATTTTAAAATGTTGCTTTTTCGTCCCTAAATTTACATACGTACTTCGCTGCTGTCCGGTTTGAAAATTCCATAATCAGCTGATGTCAGTAGATTCTGACCTAAAAGCTCTTCTTCAATCCATTCTCAATATCCATCTCACTCACAATGCTTGGACCCATGCTACCCTTCCCATCAGACATGGTGGTCTAGGCATCAGGAGTATATCAGCCATAGCCCTTCGGCTTTTTGTCCTCAATCTAAAGCACGGACAACCTCGTAGGCAGTATCCTAAGGCTTCCGCCAACAAACTGCGAGGTGGCGTGCTTAATTGAGTCCAGAAACGTCTGAAACCAGGCTTACCCCAACGAAAATTCTCCGTCCGACCCCAAAATTCAAAGGAGCTGGGATAATGTTCTGTGCAAAAAGACTTTAAGAGTCGATTCTAGAACTCTACTTAATGCTCAAGTCAGGATTGCACTGGAAACACAAGCACTGGAAATACGACCCTAATGGCAGGGACTTGAGTATGATTTCGAGTTTTAAACCATACTCAAATCCTGACTTGAGCATTGAGTAGAGTTCTAGAATACGACCCTAAATGACTTAATAAATTATTGCACCTCAATAGACCGAGCGTGTCTGGAAGCGGCGTCCAGGTGGGAATCTGGCCACTGGCTACACGCTTTCCCCTCTGCCAGTACCGGTACCTGAGCGCCGAGACCATTCGCATTGCTGCAGGCCTCCGCCTCGGTGTCCCAGTTTGCTCCCCTCACTGGTATACCTGCGGCAAAGATGTAAGTGCTCTGGATCACCACGGTCTTTCCTGCCAGCTGAGCGCCGGCCTTATCACTCGGCATGCAGCCCTCAACGATATCATCCGCCGGGCCTTAGCCACTGTCAACGTTCCCGCTATTCTCGAGCCAAGCGGCTTGTCGCGTTCTGATGGTAAACGCCCGAACGGAATAACTCTCATCCCTTGGAGTATGGGCCGGACACTGGTATGGGACGCCACATGTGCCGACACACTTGCCCCATCCCATCTCAGCACACCAAGCAAGAGAGCTGGCTCCGCAGCTGAGCTGGCGGAAAGAATAAAAAGCAATAAGTACCAGGACCTCGGCTCCGACTACCTATTTACAACCTTTGGAGTCCAGACCCTTGGCCCGTGGAGCCCCAGTGCCCTTCATCTATACAAAATTTTATCGAAAAATTTAATAGACTGGGAAACCCATGGGCCGGCAGCTACCTTGCCCAACGCATTAGCATACGATACAGCGGGGGAACGCTGCCAGCATCTTCGGCACTTTGCCGCGAAGACCCCCAATTTTATTCATATAATTTAAAAATCCTAGTTTTACTTTCTACTAGTTAAGCTTTTATTGCCTTTTTTAACTTACCTGTATATTATCTTAATTAAACAATTAATAGCATCTTACGTAAATCGTATTTAAATTTTGCTACGCTTTTAAGTATTATCGCGCGTGACTGTACATAGATTAGAATTCCATGCCCGCATCTTTGATTGATAATATTTGATCGTGAAGAGGAAATGCTACAGCGTTTTTTGCTCCCATATATCGCTCTCGCTGTGAGCAAAAAATAAAATTTGTGAAATGTAAATTTTGGCGCGTTTTTTATCGCTAAATTAATTGGTTGATTTAATTTCTTAGTTTCCTGAAGTGGGGCTGAGGACGCCCGCACTGCTATTTCGTTATGTTCTGAACTACTCGCCTCGAAATGTAGAGCTACATTTCATGATTGTGTATTCAAGGGCACAGATTAGTTTGTGACATACAGCACAGGTGACAATTTAACTTGTCACCGACAATGCTAATTCAATTTATAAACAAAATAAGGTGTATTTTTTGTAATAAATTTTATCAGTCTGTGTGTATCTATGTTTGGCTGCGCCCATTGAGTATACAACCAGAAATAAAGACAAAATAAGGGCCATCCAACCCTGGCAACTCATCGAACAAATGGGCCTTATATCACTTTTAAATATCAACTTTCGTTTGCACTAAAATCACAAATTAGAAAGCTGACGTAGTACAGCGCTAACAACTGACCTGTGTGTATGTCTCCGTATGTTCCAAAACTAATCTGTATTTATTGTAATAAAGATAATATCTCTAATTATGGGGGTTGTTCCATTCGGTGGTGTGGGAAAAATAGCAAAACATCTAATTACAAAACAAACGGAATCACATTTCGGTACTTAAATATTAAATATGTAATTTTTCAGTTTTCGTCCATTATAGCAAAGCTTAAACTGGTCGATTTGAAGTGAAACAATTGACGACAGCCGTCAATTGTTTCGAATTCTGACTGGCCAATCGAAGAGTAGTTGTCACCGTAATGATTTGGCACAATAGTTTTCAAACAAATTAAATGACCTTTCGTCTGTATTTCTGATTATACATCGATGGCTGCGCCCCATACGTAAGTGGCACACCTTGGTGGACGGAAATGATTTGCGACATTATATGCGAGTTTCCTTTGACTAAAACACAATTGGACATTGTTTAAAAACAGCTTAATAACGCCGGTTCCTTAAATGATGAAACAAATGATTTTTGACTCTAAAATAAAGGCGGTAGTAGATACTTTTTAAATGTATTATTATGTTTAAAAAACTCGACTTCAAAAGATTGTTTATCCGTTTCCGCTATGTGCGTTACCGCGGCCTCCTCAACGATAACCTAAACTTAACTCATCATACTCGATGACTTAACTAAACTTAACTGCCTCAGTGGCCGAACGGTTACCATGCCGGACTGCCACGCAGAGTTGGGTGTAATTTGTGGCTGTTTGCGTGCATGTCCATGGCACCCGAAACACGTGATTTCCCTACTACGTAGCTATGAGTGTGGGCGTTATTAATATTAAACGCATATGGAAATTCTCGTCAAAACGAATCATATGAGTCTAAACACAAGGCAGCTGTACACTATTGAGGAGTTCCTCTCATTTGTCAGTCATTTCCATCATAAGATCAGTTGTAGGTCACTATAACATTTTATTTTTCACTGGAATTACATTACATGGAGGATAGTGCAAATCCGTGTACGTACATTGGTAAAAGGCGCGTATCTGCACCAAACCAAATTTTACAGGAGAGTGATTTAACGTTATTGCTTTGTTATTTCAATGGCTACGACTTTCAATTTCGCACAGTAAGCATTAATTTATGTTGTTTACGGACTGATAACTATAGATTCCCGTAAATCGAGCTACTTTTGTTGGCACGACAGTCGTGTACAGTCGTGTGACAGAAAGACGTGTTTCATTTGGCCACTAATTTTACCGAAATAGAAACTTACAGTTTTATTAGTTACTCATTATTACACTAACCGACGAAATGCGAAGTTTTATTGAAATCTGTTAACTTAAGGTGGGTGAAATTCGATATACTGAATTATCCCCTAATTTGTCATCCTTGTAGGTGGAATATTTTCTTAAAAATTAATGGGGCCACTACTGAGGTACTCCCTTTTCAACAAAAAAAGATGTGGCTTCATAATCGCGTGACATACACACAAAAAATAAACAGACGAATTGACAACCCCATCTTTTTTAAAGTCGGTTAAAAATAGAAGAATATTAGAATCTCACTTGATGTTGAGTGTCGATGTGACCGACAATTTTATTCATTTGTCTAAAAACTGACTATTCATTCTAGCCTTGAATAGACCCAAATTGTAGTTATCAGGAACACCGATTCCGGTCATTAAGAAGGAAGAAACGAATTGCTTTGCATGCGAATGGGTGGCATATCTATGATAATAAGGATGCAGTGTACTGGACTTTCTAGTCAAACGAAGGGGGACGACACGGTGAGGGTGGAATTGTGAAGTTCCTGCGCATACTCTTCGAAATGTATTCAACAGATAGAAAACCGACAAGCAGGCCACTGATTCAGACTTTTTCCAAATCCCATTGTCACAGCTGAGGCAGTAAAAAAATCTTTCATTTATTTACAGAGCAATCCCGAAAACTGTAATATTATTATTTTTTGCCATTGCCACTCAGACCTTTAAATTGCAAAGATCTGGTACACTGCCACAGCGTCTATCATCCTGAGACATAAGTTGACAAGTCCCATGTGTATGTAATTTCACCCACACCCTTACCCCTCAAAGCCGGAACGCGGTTATGCTCACGTCACTGCTTGACGGCTGAAATAGGTAAGGTAAAGTATTTTCCTGGATGAACTTTTTCACAAGGAGCTTTACTGTCACTATACACTGCAATACGACATCAGGTAACAATACTGCTGCCGTGAGTTAGGGCGCATGTGACATTTCTTCAAAAATTTTGTTATGTATACTGCAGCGATTAGTAAAAAAAGGTCGACCTGTCACAATTTTATTTCTTTCCTAGGTGGATAATTTTTGTTAAATATTAATAATAATTAAATTTAATATATATGGTATGCCCATATATATTAAATTTTAATTATTATTAATTTTTAATAAATTTATTTTTATTTTATAAACTTTTATTAAAAAATGGAACCGACTTCAAACGTACTTTGTATAGCCAAGAGCACATCAAGCTTGACACTTTGGACTTTGGACCTCTTCCTTCTTCTTCTTGCAAACGGTGTAGAGTTAAATTTAAATCTTTAGTGTCAAGCTTCACGTGCTCTTGACCTTGTACAAACAAACTGAAACTAAAAAGTTAACCATCAGTGAACGGAAAGTGCGCGAAACCGGATTCAACCCCTAGTTTGCCCTACCCTTAGACGAGGATTTTCTTCAAATTTAAATGGAACCAATATTGAGTTACCGTTTCTCCAACAAAGAAAGAATCATCTAAATTGGTACATAAATCAAGAAAAAAAAGAGTAATCGCATAACATACATACAAAAAAGTATAATTGAGAACCACCTCCTTTTTTAAAATCGGTTAAAACTAACGAAAATACGAAAGACTGTACTGGGGACTTACCGCGGTTCTGGTTTGATACGATACAGTAAACGCGTTTAGATTTAAGATTAACAATCGATAAGGTTACGCAGTGACGCGTGACAAGACATTTTTATTGAAAGCGTGTTCG
>NW_020653900.1:8131429-8148880 GCF_003589595.1 Hyposmocoma kahamanoa | reverse complement strand
ATGTTGTCTAATATTTATTTATTTATTTAACTTGTGGCAACATTTTTACTCTTACACCCGGCGATTTTTAGCAGCGATGCAAACGCGCGTTCGTGATATGCGCGATTGCATCACTACACTTGCAATTTATAGGCGATTGCATCGATGCAAACGCACGACTGCATCGATACAAATGCGCAGATTGCATCGATACAAACGCGCGATTGCATCGATGCAGACGCACGTGTGCATGGATACAATCGCCTATAAATCACAAGTGTAGCGATGCAATCGCGCGTTTGTATCGATGCAGTCGCGCCTTTGCACCGCTGCTTAACGTCGCGCGAGTTAAGGATGCTGCTTCAACATCCACAGATGTTTATTTTACCTAGATTACTTATATAGGAAATGAAATTATTTTTCCGGGTTGAAATCGCGTATATTTGTTTTTTCAAACAAACCGACGTTTCGGGCCCTTTACAGGTCCAGGTCCGTGACCATGGGACCTGTAAAGGGCCCGAAACATCAGTTTGTTTAAAAAAAAACCGAAAAAATAGTTTCATTTCCTATGTGTAACAATCGCGAAAACCTAAGAACTCGATAGATTACTTATAGTTTGTATCTTGCGTAACTTTATTTATAAAATTGTAGAGTTGCAACTTTTAGCACGTTCATTGTTACTTTAAATAGTATATAAGCTTCATTATAGTAATACTCTAGGTTCTCTAGGACGGGGAGGCACCGTCGAAGGAACATCGAGTTTACGAGTATATTGTGAAGATACGGTACAAGGGATCCACGGCATGGGAATCAAAAGTACAACGGTTATGTGAGTAAATACTTGTCACTATCCTCTGTATTCCCTTCCGTTTTATTTAGTATACATTTATTAAAGAAACTGAATACAGTATTATGTAACAGTATTTATTGATAATTAAATACTCAAATAACTAGTATTATAGGGTTCTAAAGGACACCTCGCCTTCATACTCTGTAATACCTACCAATTTAAAACTATTTTTCCTTAACACGAAAGACACCTCTCTGAACTGGTATTGTAATAGTAGAATAATAATAGTGTAATAATAATAAAATATTAATTTGAAAGGGAAAATTGAGTAGAGACTAGTATAATAGAGTTATAATGGACACCTCGCCTTCGTACTCTAACTTAAAACTTATTTCATTACCACGAAAGACACCTACCTGGACTGGTAATTAAATGGAAAATAATAATCAATAAAAATAAATAAATAAAAATAACCAGAATTCTGAAGACGATATTGTAGGGAGTTGTATCATACGGTAATACCACCTTGCCTACACCTTGCCTTCATACCCCATAGGGTAGCCTGGTTTAAGACGACGCACTTAAGGTTTGAGACCGTGTAGAATGAAAACAAAAAGTGTTAGTAAATAAGCTATTGTTTTATTTTATAGTCTACTTATCTGACTCTTACACACTAACGTGAAAAGTAGTTATATTTAATAGCGTGATGTAATTGATAATAAAGTGCAAAATGGGATTTGCGTATTCTTACACTGTACTATGGGTTTAAGAGTACGCATGGGCGTTGGCAAGAGTACGCAACACCTTTTTTGATAGGACTTCGTTTATCGGTTGCACGAATCACCTGCATACCTTTCCGGTAATGTAATTTCTTGTCATGGGCCTTTGCTCATGGAGAGCTGAGAAGAGTCTACTTGTGACACGGACATACCTCAGCTAGAGCAGTGGTGGTGCTTCAGGCGCACTTGCAGCTGGTAATTCAGACACATTCGGAGTACATGCCTTAGGTCGGTCAAACCTTTAAAAATACTAGAATCTCGCAAATGGTTTCAGTTGGTTTAGAACGAGGCACAGCGACAGAAATTTTATTCAGAAGTACCTACACTATTCTAAAAAAAATGGTAGACTAAGCGCATCCTCTTGCAAATCGTCGAGTTGCGTACTCTTGCACGCTTTAGCCATTTCAGAATAAAACTGCTACTAACCCCATATGTTGCAAGTGACGACAATCGTTTGCAATTTGACCTCTTAGATGAGTTTTTGGGCGATTTCTCAATTGTTTCCTTCCTTTTTTTTAATCAGTTTTTATGGAATAAAGTTTGTTTGAAGATCACTTATTAAATGTTCATACCTACTTGATCAAAGACAGTGGACGTTGTAACAACCCATGTAAAATAAACATTAGTTCCGCGGGTAGTAAGTAATGACTTCTTTCTTATATTTTATTGAACATTTTGTACTCCTGTCATGAAAACCACTTTTAGTTTCAAAATTATTAATATTAATTAATTAGCATTCATCGACTACTTTTGGTTATGTACTCGATGCTAGCATACAACGAGCCATTTTTGTATTTATTCTTAGTTTGCGCTGCATTTTTAGACCTTTGGGTGATTTTTTAATCATTCCCAAAAAATATTTTATTTTTTATAAAAAATTCCAACAAAATATTTGCTAGCAGAATCTGGAACCCAAATAAGGTAACAAACACTCTGTATTATTAAAAAGGCCAGAACCGTTATTAATTATGACCTCTGTCTTAAACCGTTACTTTAGTTTTTTTTTTGTTTCTTACAAGGATTTTGTCGCGACCTCTTATCGATATAAATAAAATGCTAGCGGCATGGTCATAGATAAAATAATCTGGCTTTGGATATCACCAAATTCATATCCTTTGGTATAATAAAGTCACATAATGATAATTCTTCAAATGTGCTTTTATCACGTCAAACAAATATCGTTCAGTTATCGTATATATATATATATATATATATCCATCCATTGTCCATGGATTGGATACAGGAACGTCAGACGTGCGGCGAGATGGGTGGATGACATTGCAGGAATTTACACACATCAAAAGTGTCTTGGGATCATGTACGTTTAAGAGTATTGCTGCAATTAGGGTTAATTATATTAACTTTTTTGTATCGCTATTGATACTTTTTAGTGAGTTTTAACATTGAAATAAGGAATATTGTTTAAAATTCGATAATAAGAAGAAAATCGATTGTCAATGTGGTTTTGTATAAAAATGAGTTATAGCGTTTTGACAAAATCATTACAATATCTGCTTCGGAACCGAAACAATGTACATTATTATGGAGAGACGACATCATTTAACCCGAGAAGTGATGATGCGAGCCGTCGGAATGTTGGAAGCTGGTTCCAGGCAACGTGCTGTGGCTTTCACTCTTAACACTACACAGAGCGTCATAAGTCGCCTCTGGACGCGCTATCGCATGACGGGCAGAGTGGCCGAGCGACATGGAGGACGATCTCGCATCACGACTCGCAGACAGGACCGGTATATCCAAAATACTGCTCGACGGAATCGTACCATGCCATGATGTTGGTTACGAGGCTCCACAGCTCCTGGGGCTTGCTAATAAGCGATCAAACAATCCGAAATCGTTTACGTGAAGTGGGTCTGCGATCCCGAAGGCCGCTCAGAGTTCCACCTATTGCACCCTGCAATCGCAGGACCCGTTTACGATGGGCTCGCGAACACAGAAACTGGGAGGAAGAAGATTGGCGCTATGTGTGCTTTTCGGATGAATCCCGCTTCGGTATGAGACCGGATACAAGACGTACTCGAGTTTGGAGAACATCTGGACGTCATGAACGTTTGAGATATTGTCAGGAAGTTCATCCATATGGTGGGGGAACAATAATGATATGGGCCGGTATTTGGATCGGCGGAAGAACCGATCTCATTTGGATCAGGGGTAACCTCAATGCTCAAATTTACGCAGAGAGGATTGTTTCAGATGTTATCATCCCTTTGTGAGGCCAGTTGGGTGATTCATTTCAACTAATGCATGACAACGCACATCCACACATGGCTAGAGTCGTAACACGCATTCTTGCCGAAGCTCGTATCAACGTTCTGCCGTGGTCTGCTCAATCGCCAGACCTCAATCCAATTGAGCACGCATGGGATATGCTTCAAAGAAGAGCTGTGCCGAGTATGCATACCGTACATACTCTACAACAATATTTTGACTTGTTACAAAACACATGGGCGGCCATTCCTCAAAGTGATTTTGATGAACTCATATTAAGCATGCCAAATCGCTGTAATTGTGTGATTCGTGTTAATGGTGGAAATACAGATTATTAATTTTCTAATCTTTACAATAAAAATGAGCAAAATCATCATTTTCGCCATTTTTTTGTCGTTTAATTGACGCCGTTAACTTGAGTTTTTTCCCACAATTTGCAAAAACATCTATTTTAATTTATTTTGATTAAATATAGGGGTAAGCGGTTAAATAAAACATAAGCATTAAAGTAAGAAGTCGTCCTGGAAGACTGGATTTGGTAAATATTGCTTAAATAATTTTTATTTCAAAAATATTCACTTGATCCCTAGACACTTTTGATGTGTGTATTATAATTGCGGGGCGAACCTGGATAAGATTAGCACGGACCTAGGAGTGGCACAGAAACTTGGAGGTCTATAACCTCGTAACTTAGATTTTCAACTACGGTTTAATGACAAAATTGTAAATACAGACGCAGAAGTTGCTAAAATATTTGAAAACTTTTTTACTGACATTCCAATTTTGACTAATAAGTCGTTAAATTCATTTCCCACCGCCGCTGAATCCTTACTAAAAGAAAATAATGCAGTTAGTATCACTGATTTAAGGTTCCGTCTTGTATTTGCAAACGACATTATTAAAGCCTTTAAGTCTATAAACATAACAAATACTGCTGATCTGGATGGTCTTTGAGTCAGAGTAATTAGTTCTATAGTTGATTATATTGCGCCTTACTTAGCATGTGTCTTTAATAAATGTGTTGATGATGATGTCTTTCCTAACCTCATGAAGCAAATCATAGTTATTTCACTTTTTAAATCTGGTAGTATTTCAGACCCCACCAATTTCAGACCTATATCACTACTACCAACTCTCAGTAAAATATTTGAAAAAATTATTCTAATAGGAAATGAAACTATTTTTCCGGATTTAAATCGCGTATATTTGTTTTTTCAAACAAAGCGACGTTTCGGGCCTGTAAAGGGCCCGACTCGCGAAAACCTAAGAACTCGAAAATTATTCTAAATCAGATGTGTGCACATTTTTATATAATAACTTAATGTCACAATTTGGTTTCACTCGGGGTCGCTCTACAACCGATGCTGGTGTTGAGTTGATGAAACATATATTTGATGCATAGGAAGACTGACATGACGCTATTGGCTTCTGATTGTGTGCACCATGATACAATGTTCAGGAAACTTCGTTATTATGGTGTGGTGGGACGTGACCTCGACCTTCTTAAGTCGTATTTGTGTGGTAGGATACAAAGGGTCGATTTTGACGGTACAATATCATCAGGGTCTGCAATTAGCATGGGTGTCCCTCAAGGTTCAATTATAGGCTCATTTTTGTTTTTAGTTTGTATTAATGACTTACCTATCCTCATGGAGGGTATAAAACATGAGATAGTATTGTTTGATTTGTGTATTGTAGATACTTCCTTATTATTTAAAGTTAAAAAGCATCAATGATCATACGACGATGTGAACAACGCTATATCTAAAGTAGTTGATTGGTTTGCTTTTAATAACTTAATCCTTTCGAAAACTTTCAGACGTCGAAACCGCTACATTTACTTACTTCAGCTACTTTCACAGTCTAATGACATACGGCATTTTGCTTTGGGGTAATGCCGCCGACATCAGTAGAATCTTTGTCCTGCAGAAACGTGTGGTTAGGGCAATTTACAATCTGGGCCCCAGAGTATCTTTGGGAGATAAGTTTAAGGAAAGTAACATTCTTACGCTAGCCTCACAGTACATTTATGAAAATGTAATTTATGTTAAGAGGAATAGTAATTCTTTATGAAAAATAGTGACAGACATAACATTAATTATCGGTAATATAAATTAAATATAACGACGAATTAAAATAAACTAGCTGTTCTTGATATTCGTCTTCACAAAGTCACAAATTCATTTAAGGGGCAATGTATACGCTTCTATAACAAGATACCGGGTGATATACAAAATTTGCCTTTCACAAGGTTTAAAACTAAAGTGAAACAAAAACTTTATACTATAGGTTATTATATAACTTTTGCGTACTTGGATGACAAAAATTCGTGGTAGTAGCCCGTTTAGCTCATGGAGGTAGTCTCGTAAATGTTGAATGTGTATAAAATGTTATTTACAAAGAGCAACCCCTAGAGTTTCGTGCTCATTCTTCTCAGGGGTATCTATCTTACGAATGAGCGGTAGAGTTTAATCAATGTGTCGATTTCAAGTGTAATAATGCTTGCCTATGAAATAAAGATTAATTTGAATTTGAACTGAATTATACCCAACAGTGGGGGAAGTCAGGCTGTATATGATGATGATGACTTGAAACAAATTATTTATAACGTGAAATTCTCTTTTGTTAAGCATAAAAAAGTGATCGACTAATTTCTTTGGTCGTAGAATTTTAAAGCTTATCCTAAGAAGTTGTCATTTTGCAGATGTGGCCTTATTATACCAAGCGTGCGATTTGCCTTCATCCTTCATTTATCATCAGCCGATCGCAGTCCATTGCTCTACATAAACCCCTCCCAATATGCGCCGTTTCGCCCGGTCCTCAGTTTGTCGCAACCATTTGTTGCCAGTAGCCTTTGTACGTTTGCCGAGCTGTGGTCTCCACTCAAGAACTCGCTTTTCCCGTCAAATGTATAGTGGTAGGTAATTGGTTCTTCGACAGATATGGCCAGCCCACTACAAACCTCCTCCATGGTTTTTGGTTAAACGCCATTTGGTTATACCATCTTACAGAAAAGGCGCTTTGATATAGTCTGTAACCAAGAATGCACGATACGTACGAGCTTCATTCAAAGATTTTTCATATTCCTAGGTACGTATGTATACAATAAAATTAATAAGGAGCTATCTATTTACACGTTAAACAATATTCAATGTAAAAGGAAGATTAACTCTTGGTCACTTGGTCTAGGATATGATAATACTGAAGCTATATGTGAAATAACTCAATAGTATTATTATTTTAATAGTATCTTTTTGGTCACCGCTCCTGATTCTCTTAATTGTCGCTTAATGCGTGCCCTGACACATTTCACCCACAAATCCATCCACACTCTATCTGCCACATACCAACACACACACACGCATTCACACGCATACTCACATTTACCCATGCACACAGCTAACCTTTTGCATTAACTATTTTTTGGTTTGTGTTCATTTCTTGACAAATTTTCCATGTTTCTAATATTTAAGTTATTTTTATTTCTAAATTTTCCAAATTGTTTAAGTAGTTTGTTGTGCGAATTTGATCACCAATTATAATTGGCTAAAGTTTATGTTACCATTGAGGTTAGGCGCTGCATGCTGAGATACAGGTTTAATCCTAGTTCGGCTGCAGAGGCTTACATAATTTGAAATGTACAATTTTCTTAGCCTTATTTTATAATTTATAATTAATTATTTTGTATGTCTGTACATTATTTAAAGTAAATAAACATTATTATTATTATTGTATTTATTTTAAACTCTCGCCTCTCCCAAGGTCTAAAAGATTAATTTTGAATTTTTAAATGGGAGAGGCGGTATTTCCCGTCAATGGCACAGTCGGCCGGGGTCAGGGACTCAGGTCCAAGAATCGGCGAACAATACGTGCCGTATCGAGCAGGACCGCCTTCTGCATTTGTGCTGGAAGCGACACGCCACAGAAATCCAACCGCCTCAAGCTGTTAGAAAGGCTGACTGGAATTAACCCATTTGCGGACAAAACAATTGGGATTATTTCAGTGGAGGCCACATCCCACATGTCGGTGATCTCGTGGGCCAGGTCGAGATACTTCCGGCATTTCTCGGTTTCAGCTTTCACGAGACCCTCGTCATGCGGGATGGTGACGTCCACAAGAAATACCATCGACTGCTATCGATTCAATATCACAATATCAGGCTTATTCGCAAGAATAGTCATGTCCGTGATAATAGATCGATCCCAATAGATTTTGGTGCGGTCATCTTCGAGTATTGGCTCCGGTGAATACTTGTAATATGGCAGCCTCTGTTGCACTAGTCCGTACTTGAGAGCGAGCTCTTGGTGTAATATTTTGGCTGCCTGGTTGTGTCTGTGCAAGTACTCAGTGTTAGCAAGAGCGGAACAACCGGAAACAATATGCCTAAGTGACTCTCCGGGACGGCCATATGCCCGACAAATGTCTACTGTGCCGTCCTTTAGGATATATTTCCGATAGTTCTGCGTCTTGATAACCTGATCCTGTATTGCACAGACAAAACCTTCGGTTTCCCCAAAGAGGTCCCCGAAACGCAGCCAACGTAGGGAGGCTTTACGGTCCTTAAAAGGCTCGTGGAGTACCTTGAAGAACCTCCCATGGAGCTCCTTCTCTTTCCATACGGACTCGCAGTCAGAGGTGCTAAGCACCACCGGGGTCTCGCCATTCCTCTTTGGCCAACGATAAGATTTAATAATATTATTATTATTATTAAAAAAAAACGCTTCATATCTTAAGTTGGTGAATTGAATCAAAAATCACCTACATAGAAGTAGTAAATCCCATCTAGTCTGTCACTGCTCTAAAATTTGTACTAGCATTAAAAATGTATAGACAATTTACAACAAGTAAACCAATTGGAACCCTATCATCTGCTGTTGCAAATGTTCCTAATATTATTTTTTATTATAGTATTAGGGTCGTCAGCAAGCCTGTCATTTCATGGGCATATCAGGGTTATGAACGGAGTCGGAGTCCAAATTCCAACTATTGGACAAACGATAGGAAAATATGTTACAATCTAATTATGTATTTACTAATATGCAAATAATTTAAAAAATATATTTTAGGTTAGGTTACGAAAAGATTAGTCCAGGGCAGTTGCCATCTCACCTATTTCTTTTCATCATTGCGTTTCGGCCCTACCGTCGAAGCACGTAATACGTAGTTACGACAGTTTTTCCGTTAGGGATCAATATGATCTACGGGACTACTTACTACGGGGTTAGCAGCAGTAGAGCTCCTTGTGAAAGAGTTCGTCCTGGGTACTGTCACCTTACCTATTTCTGCCGCCAAGCAGTAATATCAGCATTACTGTGTTCCGGTTTTGAAGAGAGGGTGCTGATGAAATTACAGGCACAGGGGACTTGTCAACTTATGTCTCAAGATGATGGGCGCAGTGGCAGTGCCCCTCAGATCTTTGCAATTTAAAGCTCTGAGTGGCACTATACCTGTTATGGACAGGCCCATACAGTTCGTCCCGTCACTTAATGTTATTAAAAAAAAACCTTTTTTATGATTACTGTGTAATCACTTGGATTATCGTCAATGGCTGTCAAAGCATTGCATTGTTTGTAATTCATTTGGAAATAAAAAATGAAATAAAAATTTATTTAAAATAAGTAGACCGCTTCACGATGAAAAATTGAGCTTATGTTTTTATTTTTTTTTTGTCAAAGACATTTGCTGTTAGATGGCAATGTTTGTTTATAGCATAGTTTTCCAAAGTGGATACTGAACAGTCCTAGGGGCGGTAGAAGCAATGGGGCTGTTGATGTTGTCCAGGAGGTGCCACCACATTTGAAAAAAAAACCTGAATTATCTATATAAACTACACTACATATACATGTATATTTTTTTCTTGTGATTTTTTCTGTTAATATAAAAAATACGCGTTTACAATTATTTTCTGTGGTGGTGGGCGTTCAAATTTTTTTATCTGCCTACTTATGCAAAAAGTTTGGGCGGTGAGTCGAAAAGTTTGGGAACCTGTGGTGTACAGGGTCAGATCACGGACAAGTCAAGCTTGACATTTAAAATAAAAAATTTAACTCTATGCCGTTGACGATAAGAACGGTGCGAAAATCCGTAGTGCCAAGCTTGAATTTTGCTTCTTAAATCGCATACTGTGTTTTCTGCGTTCCGAATTTGAAGGGTAAGAGTGCTGGTGAAATTCCAGGCACGTGGGACTTGTCAACTTATGTCTCAAGGTAACGGACGCAATGGCAGTGTCCCGGATCTTTGCGATTTAAAGCTCTGAATGGCAATGTAATATTATAGTTTAATTATAGTCATAGTTTTCGTGAGTTTGTAATATTAGGAGATTGCTCTACACTGCAAATGAAAGATTTTTTTACTGCCTCAGCTGTGGCAATGGGATTTGTAGAGTCCGAAATGTTAATTCGTTTGAAAGGAAAAAAAAAGGAAAGAAAATCTAAATTTCGTTTTCAATAATAGTCCAGAAATTGGCAAATGTATTAAACATATCCGTTCAAGATAAAAATACGCTATATGTAAGCTATAGTAATGAACTTGCGCATGCCTGCCTACGAACATGTAACAGTTTGCAATATACCTGCATAATTATCTTCATGGATTTTTTAAGGTAGGCAAGTGACATTTTCAACTATTGTCCGTGCACGTCCTTGCTAGGGCCCTGTCGCGGTGTGCCTGCTTATGCTTTTGCGTACCAAAGCGTAAAGACCATTTCTATAGGACGATACAAGACGGCTTTGGAATGCCGGACACACTCACCCATCGTTTGCACTGATCACTATCCCACTTGCGGGTGTTCTTAACTTTTTAACTAAAAACTGGGGGAAGTTTGGATTATGGACAGTATTCAATCAATAAACAAAATTTTCACAAGCGGCAAGTGCACATTGTCCAGTTCGTTTACCTACCAATGACGTCACGAGTTCTGAGTACACATGTATTTTTTAACCGACTTCAAAAAAGGAGGAGGTTCTCAATTCGACTGCATTTTTCTTTTTTGTTTTGTATGTGTGGTACGCGATAACTACGGCGATAATTTGTGAACCGATTTCAATGATTATTTTCTAGTTGGAAAGAGGTTAGCTCCATAGTGGTCCAAAAATCATCATCCACCTCTAAGGGTGGCTGTTCACTCATGAAGATTCATTTGTATAAATAGCGCCTAAATTTTATCATAAGGAGCAATTATTTTAATGGTTGATTTCGCTATTCTCCAATAAAGTTCGTTTTTCTCTCTCAATACACTTTGTGTAGTGAGAACCGATTTTTATTATCTCCTGTATCAAGTTCCGTATAGTGGCGAACTAGGGGAAGAATTCAGGTTTGCGCACTTTCCGGTAACCGATTTCAATAAGACTTGGCAAACAGATGTAATTCCACGTACTTTTGAGGTCAGTTTTTTTAGTACACTGTACTGAGATTATTTAAAATTACATTCGAACACTCATCAAAAGTGTTTACGATCTAGCACGTTCTTTTTGCTAATTACTGAAAGTCAGTTTTTTTGTACAATTTTTTATTAACAGGAATGGTTGTTTGGTCAAATCATGTAATAAAATTTATGTTTATGTTTTTATATAATTTTAAATAAAAGATTTAAAAAATACTTTAATCCCTAGACTCTTCCGATGTTTGTAGTTTACTTGACTAGACTTGAAAAGCATATTTAAGTGAAATAATATTATTCGACGTTGGTTGTGGTAATGTAAAAATGGGTGTTCCGCAGGGCTTAATACTTGGACCGTTCTTATTTCTCATTTATATTAATGATCTACCATTTTTTGTTATGGACCTTCGCGGAACAGTATTGTTTGTTAACGACACATCCTTGATTTTTAAAACAGACAGACATGACAGTAACTACGACAATATTAACGAAACCCTTTCAAAGGTAGTTTATTGGTTTAATGTTAACCATTCATTGCTCAATGCTAAGAACACAAAGTGTGTTAAATTTGAATTACCTAATGTAAAATCGAGAAGCCCAATCATAGAAATAAATGGAGAAAAGTTAGAAATTGTCAATAAAGCTGAATTTTTGGTGTGTGATCTTAGATAGTAAACTTCAATGGTTTCAACATATATCTTCCTTGACCAGCGTCAACCATGCAGTTTAAGGTGCTGAGTTTAAGCTCTGCTGCATACGCAGTCCGTAGAATACGTGAGCTCACCGATGTAGCTACAGCTAGACTAGTTTAGGTGCTTTAGTTATTTCCATAGTATAATGTCCTATGGGATTCTCATGTGGGGTAAAGCGGCAGATGTACAAACGATATTTGTGTTGAAAAAACGAGCGATTCATTCTGTGTACCGTTTGGGTTCTCGGGTTTCTCTCAGAGATAAATTTAAGGAGACTGGTATCAAGACTGTGGCATCAGAGTAAATTTACTTCAATATTTTGTATGCCCGTAAAAATATATTAATATTTCATTAAGAAAGAAGATATCCATAATATTAACCTTAGAACTAAGTCCAAACTCATGGTACCACGATTTCATTTAACTAAGGTAAACGATTCTTTTATGGGGAACTGTATCCGTTTTTACAATAAGATTCCGGAGAATATTTTAAGATTTTCATTTGCTAAGTTTAAAACTTTACTTTAAAAGTATTTTAATTAATCATATAAGTCATATTACAAAATTGAAGAGTGTGTGCTAGATAAAGAAGAATGGAAAGACAACAAGAGTCTACATTCCACACAATTGTGGTTTAAAGTGTATTACATGGCATTTAAGTTTATTTGAAAAGAGCAATCCCTAGAGTTTCTTGCTCGTTCTTCTCAGAGAGGTCAGAGTAGTGAACGACCAGTAGCTTAAAAAATGACATTCTGAACTGTAAAAGTGTACCTATGGAATAAATGATTATTTGACTTTAACTTTGACTTTGGTTAATTTTATGTAAAGTTCGCCGATTGCATATTCAATACGCTTTTGTATAATGTGTGTGCGTGCGTGCTCATTGAGGAAAACGATGACCCGCGCCCCGAGAATGACTTGCATGGTGTATATTTTTCCCAACATTACCTGAGCCAGTAAAACGGCTTAAGTTTCCTCGATGTGAGTCACGACTCTACAATAATTTAAATAAACAAGACGGCCCTTGAATGAGACCGGCTATTGAACTCAACGAAGACTCGCATATAGCCTCATACTTGTCAGTCCTTTTTACCGCGACCAAATTCCTGTTATATTCAAAATGAATAAATTTGTGGTTTAATATATAACAGCAACAAAATAAGTATTGTGTCACTGTACCCGACCAAACTTTTTCGGTCGATATTTTAGTCACACTAGCGCTCCTTATGAAAGAGTTCGTCCAGGGAAATACTGCCCCTTACCTATTTCTGAGCCTTTCCAAGCAGTGATGTGAGCGGAACGTAGCAATGTTCCGGTTTTGAAAGGTAATGGTGCAGGAGTAATTATAGGCACATGGGCCTTGTCAACTTATGTCTCAGGGTAACGGGGGTAGTGGAAGTGCCCCTCAGATCTTTGTGATTTAAGGCTTTGAGCGGTACTGCAACTGTTTGAGTTCTCATACTTTGTCTCATCCATCGAAACACGCTGCTTGCACGCTCGTAAGTTCATCGTCGAAACTTACGCATGTCGCACATTCACACACAAATGTACACACTCCCATGTACACACATCTCACGCACTCACATATCACACGCACTCTCACATATTTTTTCTTTTTTTCTATTATATAATTTGTTCCAATTCCAATAGACTTATGCAAATTTCTTTCTTTCTCTGCAAATTTTCCTGTATACACTACTCAAACCAAAATATTCTTTATTTCATAGGTAAGCATTATTACACTTGAAATCGTCACATTGGTTAAACTCTACCGCTCATTCGTAAGGCAGATTCCCCCGAGAAGAATGAGCAAGAAACTCTAGGGGTTGCTCTTTTACTATTAAGTCATTTACAAAGTGTTACAAATTTGTGGAGAAAATAAATAATTTACTTACTAATTTTCTTACTTATGGAAAGGCGTGTCGCTTAAGACCAGGCGTACGACTTGTTCTTTCCGATACCAATATCACAAAAAAATCACTAAATAATAAGAATTAAGCATGATTAAACTTAGTATAACATATTTTTTAAATAACGTTATATAAAATTCACATGGGTACATGTGCAAAACATGGATCTAATAGGCCGATCAATCATCTAAATGTGGTGGTAGTGGGTCAATGTAGTAGAGAGAATAATTCTATCCTATCTACCATAACTAACGATGTACCATTTCTAACATAACTGACCATAACTAAATTTTTTTGCGAAATTGAGTTATTTGCATACCTAATCAAGATCTACAAGACCCTGATAGCGGTTTTTCAATATCTTATTTAGTTTGAGTTCTATTCTTAAGGAAAATCAGCGTAATCGACTTTTTTTTCAATGTAATGCTATGACTACCATTATCGATAATCCAAGTGATTACACAGTAATCATAAAAAAAGGATTTTTATAATATCAAGTGACGGGACGAACAAGTCGTGCGCTTGATGGTAGGCTACACGCCTGTCTATAACAGTTGCAGTGCCACTCAGAGCTTTAAATCACATAGATCTGAGGGGCATTGTCACTGCGCCCGTCACCCTGAGACAAAAGTTGACAAGTCCACGTGCCTGTAATTTCACCAGTACCCTTACACTTCAAAACCGGAACGCTGTAATGCTGACATGACTGCTTGGCGGCAGAAATAGGTAAGGTGGCAATACTTCCCTGGATGAACTCTTTCACAAGGAGTTCTACTGCTAATAACGACATTTTAGGTGACAATAAAACTATGTGAAATTTACCTAGATGTCAAAGTGGTAAATAATATCGAACCGGTACAATAAACATTATTCTTCAACAATTTTGAGGTATAGTCCCGTGGTGACATCACGACGCTCTGACGTCATTGAGACATTGTGTCTGGGAAACGGCGAAGGCCATTGAGTGTTGTGAATTCACGAATTAATCTACAGGTATGTCATAAAGCAGATTGACTAAAAAAGTTGGAATGTGTACACTAGGAATTTTTGTATAGTTTTTTGTCGCACTTACGTAACAACGAACGTTCGATCTTATAGATACAGCTTTTAATAGCTAACACTGCCCACTGATAGTCGTTTGTCAACCTTATTTGCTTATGAATATAATTCGTTGATGGTGAAGTGCTAAACCGAAACTATTTGATCTGGAAAATTATTATGTACTATTTTTTTGCCTAAATAAGGTGATGATAAGCAATAACGTGTCAACCAACACGATCATACTTTTGCAAAATTGGCATCTAAAGACTATTTTCGTTGTTTTTGACAGTTTGTTCTAAAGTTTATTTGTAAAATGAATACTTTTGCTGTAATCACCTCAAGAATAATGAGAATTGGTGTGATTTATTACCATAATTCCACAACAACAACTAGCAAAACAGCAAAAATTTTCATTTTCTAAAAAAATGTTTTAGTGTCTAGTAGTGGACAGAGTTCGCTTGTGAAGCCTGTGGTCGCAAATCCACATCACGATTAATTAGTTTTTTTCCTTTAGTTTTAGGTAAAATTTTGTTTAAGCACCTACATTGTTGAACCATTCGTTCTCGGTTATAAAATGCGATAATTTTTTTTATTTTATATGCATATTTAAGCCCGTTTATATACTACAATATAAAGTTCAATTTCAAAACGTTCAACATCAAACAACTCCCGAGAATGCCCCGTAGAGAGGCGAAACACGTGTCGGGTATATTTTTGGTGGTGATGTTGTACTGTATCCAACATAGTATGAATACTAATCAAATTATCTATATACCAATATAGATATATACCGCATATATACCATACATGACGTACATACACCATTCCGCTCTCAGAATTTTCATTAAATAAAGTAAATTATCAACGCATAGAAGATACTAAGAAACAATAAAAAATGGGCATAATAAAATTCAATTATGTGATCGCCTAGTTTAGTTAGGACCCAATATTACGTTGTGTTTCAAGTGAATAAGTATGTAACCTGTGATTCTTTAAGAGGTACGTGAGATATTCATACCATATAGGTTTCTAGGTAAGTGTAAGATAGATTTTAAAGAGATTATAACTCCTGTAAGGAATAAGGAATAAGGGAAAGGATGCCCACCTCATAAAAAAATGATTATGAGGTATACGAGGCCCCCCAACAGTATTATTATGTAGGTATTGTTCCACAACAGACCATCCCGCTCTCGTATCGTGAACGACACCCCTGTTACGTACTCCAGGGCGTAAGAAGGTATAGTGATATACACGCCTGCGCTATATAATAGTATACAATAGATATTCGTTATACGGAATACCTCAAGTATACACGATCCGCTATAACTGCGATGAAGCATAAAGACCATCAACAGGTGTTGCGTATAACATTATTTAATATAATAACTTTCCAAGACATATTTAGGTAATTGAAATGTTACGAATCTTATCTTATCTTCAAAAGATGTTTGGACATTTGGACATTTTGGATGGATGGACATTTTGTCTTCTTGGCATTATTGCTTAATGCCAAGGGGACAAAATGTGTTAAATTTGAATTACCTAACGTAAAATCGACTAGTCCAAGCATAGAAATAAACGGAGAAAAGTTAGACATTGTTAATAAAGCAGTCTTCTTGGGAGTGACCTTAGACAGTAAACTTCAATGGTTTCCACATATATTTTTTTTTTTTTTAATAACGCACACACTCAACATAGCCCCGCACTGGGGAAACCCTGTGTCGCGGGTGCCATGGACACACATATAGACAACCACAAATTACACCCAAACTCACGAGAGAAATAATTGTAGGCCATACAAATATTTCTCCCGGCCCGGGAATCGAACCTGGGACCTCTGCGTGGCAGTCCGGCACGGTAACCGTTCGGCCACAGAGGCAGTTCTATCTTCCCTTATATCTTCCCTGGCCAGCAGATTAAGGTCCGCTGCATACGCAGTCCGCAGAATACGTGATCTTACCTATGTTATTACTGCTAGACTAGTTTACTTTAGTTACTTCCATAGTTTAATGTCCTACGGGATTCTCATGTGGGGTAAAGCGGCAGATATTCAAACCATATTTGTATTGCAAAAACGAGCGATTCTGTATACCGTCTAGGCTCTCGGGTTTCTCTCAGAGAAAAGTTTAAGGAGACTGGTATCATGACTGTGGCATCACAGTACATTTACTCAAATATTTTATATGCCCGTAAAAATATACATAATTTCAATAAGAAAGAAGATATCCATAATATTAACCTTAGAGCTAAGTCCAAACTCATGGTACCACGATTTCGTTTAACCAAGGTAAACAACTCTTTTATGGGGAACTGTGTACGTTTTTACAATAAGATTCCGGAGCATATATTAAGTTTATCATTTCCTAAGTTTAAAAACTACATTAAAAATATTTTGATCGAAAAATCATATTACAAAATTGAAGACTACGTTTTAGATAAAGATGTATGGAAAGACGACATGGCTCCAGAATCCACACAAATTTGATTCAAAGTGTATTCCATAGCATTTATGTTTATTTGAAAAGAGCAATCCCTAGAGTTTCTTGCTCGTTCTTCTCAGGGAGGTCAGCGTAGTGAACGAGCAGTAGCTTAAGTGTGACGTTTTCAAGTGTAAATTTATTTTACCTATGGAATAAATAATCTTTGACTTTGACTT
>NW_020653900.1:8091275-8131029 GCF_003589595.1 Hyposmocoma kahamanoa | reverse complement strand
GGCACGTATTGTTCGCCGATTCTTGGACCTGAGTCCCTGACCCCGGCCGACTGTGCCATTGCCGGGAAATACCGCCTCTCCCATTTAAAAATTCAAAATTAATCTTTGGGCCTTGGGAGAGGCGAGAGCTTAAAATAAATACAATAATAATAATAATAAATAAATAATAATAATAAAATAGTTTAAATTCGTTAGCGATCCAAAGTTTGAACCACTGTCCCAAACTGCACTTCAGAAATACCGATAAATTCATACGTAACCTAAACAAAACTTAATGATTCCTGTGGTCAAATTGATTGTCTAATGAATAAGCCCTTTGTTCCTTGAAAGAAAACATTTGCTGTGAGATTTATTGTAATATTTACAATTAAATTTTGTTTAAGAAATTACCTACTATGGTAACACATTATTACATATTTTATTCATAAAGTTTTTGCTAGTTCATTTTTTAGGTATTTGCGAGAGGTATTTTCTGTCACAATGTTTGTGATTATGGTTGCGTATGTGTTATTCATTTTATTAATTTTATCCGGAGGGAGGGTTGCAAAATTAACTGCATGACGAAAATATTCATTACAAGCGCAGTTAAATAGCTGTAGGGCTCCTTGTGAAAGAGTTCGTTCAAGGAAGTACGGCCACACTACCTATATCTGCTGCCAAGCAGTAATATGAGCATTACAGAGTTCCGGTTTTGAAGGGTGCTGGTGAAATTATAACCACATTATGAGACTTAAGAACTTATATCTCAGGGCGGCAGGCGCAGGGCAAATGTTATGGATAGACCTGTCGCTTATCACCAAGCGAACGACTTGTTCGTCCCGTCATGTCACTTGGTATAATAATAATAATAAAAGTTATTTTGCGCGATTTAACATGTATTTTCAGTACACTGAACTAAACTCTTACCCGTGGTCGTCTTAAATTCTGTGTCTATACCATGAGTTTACTGTGACAGTTCTGGCTAGCGGCAGCGCAGCATACTTGTATACAAAATGTTACTTCATCTTCGTAACCGCTAGAGGCGCTGTATAATTTGTTATACAAAATTATGAAGTAATTTATGCGGTCGCTAGCAACAACTGTCACAGCAAACTCATGGTAGAGACACAGCTGTCGCTAGCGACTGTGTTATTTATTTTACACTTTTGAATGAAAAATTGTACAACGCCCCTAGCGGTCACAAGGAAAGTAACATTTTGAATGCAAATGTTTTACATAGCCGCTAGCGAAAACTGTCAATGTAATCTCATGATAGAGGCAGTGGCGGATTTACAGTCTTGGCCGCCCTAGACCTCAGGCCATGTAGTCAGTGCCTACCAGCCGCCTCTTTCTCAGCACTCATCATATACTGGTAGACTACATAATGAATTTACTTTACTGCCAACTTTTATCGAAATCGATTCAGAAATTTAATAATTTTAATATTTTTCTAGAACATCGATTTGATTTATCTCTGTTAGGTTCGGGGCGCACGTCAGTAAAGCGCTAAGCCGGCATAATTTTTTCCGACATCTTCAACATTTATTTTATATTATTTATTTAAGGTTATATTTAGGCCAACTTACACAAAACCCAAATAAATTATACACTTAATCTAATTCAATCACTCTGTCTAATGGTAAACTCTATATCTATGGTGAAAACCGTCAGGTCAGTAGTTTTTGAGTTTATCGCGATCAGACAGACAGACAGACGCGGTAGTGATAATATGTAGTGATAATCACTAAATATTATCACTACTCGGAGAGTGCGGGCGAGATGTGGGGATTGTGACGTTGAGCCACTACCGTGCGCCCGCCGCGCTGCTCTCATCTATCACTCACGCGATAATATAGGTTTCGATGGAATAAATCCCTATAGAAATATAGAAATATAGGGATTTATTTAAGGTATAAAAAACCGTGAGAAACCCAGTGAACATGTTTGACTTTTGTCTCCACTGAAATCTGCCGTCCCTAGGACGCTGCCGCCCCTAGGCCGCGGCCTATACGGTCTATTTATAAATCCAGGACTGGATAGAGGCACAGGTGTCTTGTTATATTTGTTTCCCTAGTGCATTGCTATGAGTGTGTGCGTCATACGCGGACCTATTCCAAGTGTAGGTATTATTTCTATTCTTCTGTATTAATTCTCGTTAACTGTTCTGTAAAATCCAGCGCACCCTTACGTTATTTAAATTTAACGTAACATCAGCCTTCGTATATAATTTTCGTAACGGATGCACACAAACATACACGTAGATGAAACACAGTCATGCGAAAAATTCATTGATTGTAATTACTCAGGTATATAGCAGTATTGTTTTATTAATAAAATATGTCTGTTTATAACAGTAATAAATCTAGGAATTTATGATTGTAATCGTAAATCTGTGAATATCGGGAACTGGAATGTAATTCGCCATGCTTCATTTTATAAAGAGGACCTTGTACAGGGACAAGAGCACGTCAAGCCTGAGATTTAAAACTTAAATCCAATTCTACACCGCTTAATATAAGAACGGTCCAAAGTACAAAGTGTTAAACTTGATGTGCTCTTGACTGTACCAGTAGTCAACGGTCCTCTTGAACATTTTTTTAATAAAAATAATAAGTATAAATTTATTTTACCTATGGAATAAATGATTTTTAGTTTGACTTTGAGTTTGAGTGCTTATTTGACCTCCATCTTACCTGATAGAAAGTGACGATGCGGTCGACGATGTAGCATCCACACCTAAATAATGTCTATTCAGTCTCTTATCCTATTTCGTTCTCCTTAATCGTCATCTTAGCCGAAATGATGAATAAAGAGAACAAAATTAAGACCAGGGATATATAATAAAAAAATCACTCTCTACGTAGTTTTCTTAAAAGGTTCGAATACCTCGGTTTATTACCCTGTTCAAGCAGTGTCATTATTTGCGCGTAATTTGTCATCTAGCTGACCTCAGAGAACTGTATATTTGTATTAGAATTTATTTACTCCGTTAGCACTGCGACACGAAGTAAATTGGCCTCCGGATACGAATTGGCGCCAGCGCGCCCTGTCTTATACGATCTCCTCCCATTTCTCTGCGTGCAGGACGCGGAGGTTTTTCTCCACTTAAACGTAGCGATTTCTAGCTTATCCCGTGTAGGCCCTCTTCACCGCCCTATGCTATAATGCTAGCTGGCATTCTTTCGAGGTATCTGAGCCAAAACAGAGTAAGTTTTTTTAATTTAATTTACTCATTAAATTTTCATACTTATCAAAGAATGAAACGTTGTCCAGACTAAAATAGTTTAAAACATGGAAAATAATTACTTTGTTATAATTAAATAAATGATGTTTTTTTTCCTTTTGGTGTTGTATAATTTTGCTTCGTATGATTTATATTATGCTAATCTGTTCCAGTAAATACCTACTTGATTAAAATCTTGTATATTATGATGTGTTCTGTCACGTACATTAAAATAATGTTATAGTATAATGCATACTCATTATTTTGCACATTATACCACATTACTAATAGTGTGGTATAATGTGCATGTGTTATTATCGGTATGACCGGTATCAAGGTAACAATAAAATAATCCCCGGAAACGTCCGATGTTTTTTTAAGCTTGTCAACATGGGTTATTTATCATTGGTAGTAAGTAGCAGTAGAGCTCCTTGTGAAAGAGTTCGTCCAGGGAAGTACCACTACTCTGAGACATAAGTTGACAAATACCATGACTTGTCAACTTATGTCTCAGGGTGACGGGCGCAGTGGCAGTTTGCCTCAGATCTTTGCGATTTAAAGAGACGAGTGGCACTGCAAATGGTTGGACAGGCGTGTAGCTTACCATCAGGCGCACCACTTGTTCGTCCCGTCACTTGATATTATTTAAAAAAATCGAAACAAGTGAAAAAAATGATTTCCGAGAATATTCCCTAGGAAAATCTAGTTTGAATTTCTTTACTTTTACACAATTAATGCAAATTTATTGATATATTTTTTTTTTCAGATTCTTTACTTATAATATGAAGTGACGGGACGAATAAGTCGTGGTGCCTGATGGTAAGCTACACGCTAATTAATACTGGAAATTTCCAAATAAATTATTAAGGTGTCACTTGCAAATATTTTACATTTTTGCAAATGACACACGCAATACGAATCCTAAAGAAAACAAATTAATTTTATTTTATGAACTCATTCCGTTCCGCACAGTCATTAGCGAACTTTGCTTGCCTATTCTTTAAAAATTTGTTTTACGTTATAGCAATTACCAATTGCCATATTAATGCACTGGAATTTATTTATGATATAGTCGAACATAACGATACGTTAACTCTTTCAATGTGCGTAACTTTGATGCAACAAAAAATAGTGTAACACCCCATAGTGGGACCCCCTTACTACATTACTAGGACTCCAGCTCCCACTGGAACTTGTTATTTTACATAAGATGTAACTACCCATATACCTTTTTGTGAGAAAAAGGTATTTTATGTTGTATTGTATGTAAATATAATATACACCCAGCACAGTGGAGAAAATAAAGGAAAACTGAAGAGACAGCAACCTTTTTGGGAATCGAAATGATACATTCGTTGATCTGGTTCGTGAGAGTACTACACAATATGCTCCTCTAGGCCATACTGCCAGAGTCTATATAAATTCGAAGTTGTCTTTCGCACTGGCCAGTCGACACTTCTCTTCCAATGGGAACGCCGCTTAAACTTTAAAACAAACTATTTTCGAAACTGGAACACCGAAGTGAACACTTGACTCTTAAATTTGCGAATTTGTGGTGTGAATGAACTTTTTTGTGATAAGTTTAAATTTGGAATTTTTGTGAAAAAAAGGTAAGTTTGTTTTAAAATAATTTGAGAACTTGTTTATAATAATAATTTGGTTTAATTAAAGTATTTAAAAAAAATACTAAAATATTAATTTGTCTATGATGATGGTTTGAGTGATGATATTAACATACCGAATTATATTTACAAAATATTTTTTTTTAATTTTATCTCGTCGATTATAAATTATTTAATTATAATTATATTTCAAATGTTTATTTTAAATTTTTTAAATTTGTTTTTGTGTAAGAATAATTTAAAAAAATTCAGAAGCATTAAACTTACAACGAATGTTTGAACTATTGTTTCTTAGTTTTTACATTTTACGGCAGGAATATGATAATAACCATGAGAAGTGGAATTAGTTTCATTGCATTCCCTGCCGCAGATAATGTTTTAAAATTCGCATAGGAGTTGGCGCTGTCGGCGCTAGATCATGAGGTCATGGGTTCATTCTCGGTAGAATTAATAAGGGAAACAAACTTTCAGTCTTTACTCTACTTTGGTATTGGTAATACAGGGAATTCCCAAATTCGAAACCGGATAATTTGTGAGGTTATTTGGGACATTATTATTATAAGTTCGTTTTTAAAGTGCGCTTGAATAAATTTTAATATTTTTATTAACTGCCTCCGTGGCCGAACGGTTACCGTGCCGCCACGCAGAGATCCCAGGTTTGATTCGTCCTGGTCGGGAGAAATTTTTGTATGGCCTCCATTTATTTATCTCGTGTATTTGGGTGTAATTTGTGGTTGTCTATGTGTGTGTCCATGGCACACACATAAACACAAGGTTTCCCTAGTGCGGGGCTATGTTGAGTGTGTGTGAGTGTGTGCGTTATTTTTTTTTTATATATTGCAAAATGACGATGAGATCGACGTCTTAGCATGCGCACTTAAATATACCTTTAATTTTTTTAGTCTAGTATCTTTTGGACCCTTAATCGATTATCAGCTTGTTAAAAATTTACTAATAAAAAAATAATTACCCTTTCCTTTCGGTTTGCAAAAAACTTTTTTATACAAAAATAAGTGCGCATTTGACCTCCATCTCACCTGATGGAAAGTGACGATGAGGTCAACGATGTAGCATACACACCTAAATAATGTCTATTCGCTTTCACCATGAAAGGCTCTAGTTATAGCGTTCGGGAAATAAGTCCGCAGGCAGGGAATTCCTCTCCCTAGCCGCCCGCCATATAAATGTGGAAACATTTCGTGCGAATACTGATATCCTGAATATCCAAAACATACGAGTGGTACCCCAAGCTACGTCTAGTCCCCCTAAACCAAAAGTCACAAAAGTTTCACTAAACCAAAAGTCGTCGAAATCAGCATAAAAATGCAGGATATATTATTATTATGAGGTGACATAAAAACAAACAAATGAGTTTTAAACATTTGCGAAAGGGCAAAAAGAAACATAAAATAATAATATAAAAAATCATTTATAATTTCAAGTTCTGCTTAATAATTTCGTAACGGATGCGATGAGTAAACAATTCCAGGTTGACGTTATTTGTTCGTATTACAGTAAGACTTTTGTACAGAATCGACACTCTGTCCTTTTCAGAAAATTTAATAATATTGACATTAGTGATGATTTGTTCTAGTGGTTCTCTTTGTATATTAACAAGTAGTGTTAGATAATTGTTATCAACAACTACATCTTCAGATAGGTAACTGTTCATAACGGTGTCCCTCAAGGACCATTACTGGGGCCGCTTCTATTTGTGGTCTTTGTGAGTGATGTTGTTCTGCACCACCGCTCATTTCAATTATTGTGTTACTAAGTGTATCTGATTTTGAAAAATCGGGTCCTGTTCGCGTTGATGATTATTATGAGGTCAGTGAATTAGACCTGAATGTCTGAGAGTCGTATTTCAGAATTCTACTCAATGCTCAAGTCAGGATTTGAGCAGACTTGAGTATGATTTCAAGCACAGGAAATACGACCCTAATGGCAAGGACTTGAGTATGATTTTCAGTGCTCACTGCAATACTCAAGTCCTGACTTGAGTGACTTGAGGAATACGACCCTTAAAATGCTATGTTCTTAAAATTTGATCGAAAATGGAATATTATCCTATCCGATTGTGTTCTGTAGGAAGAAAAGCTGCAAAAATCTGGGAGATATTCACGGTTTCAAGTTACTCTTTGACACGCGTATTAATTTTGTAATTACCACAGCCATTAGGGCATTGGAATTTGTAGTGCGTGGTTTGGTAAACTTTCAAATTGCAAAAAATGATTAAAATATTATATGTACTTGCAAAATCTTGTACTGGGTTATTATCTCATTATAAAGTGGATGTATTAGATGTACGCAGAAAAATGTATTCGTTATTTGTGCTTCAAAATTAATCAGTAATATCTTTGTAGTTATTTAGATATTTGTAAAAGACATATAAAATATCACTGACTGTCCCGAGCTCTCATATTTGGGTATGGTTACAAGGTTATATGGCTTACAGTTTAACTGTCTCCTTGGCCGAACGGTTACCATGCCGGACTGGCACGCAGAGGTCCCAGGTTCGATTCCCGGGCCGGGAGAAATATTTGTAAGTCCAACATTTATTTCTCTCATGAGTTTGGGTGTAATTTGTGGTTGTCTATGTGTGTGTCCATGGCACCCGCGATACAGGGTTTCCTTCGTGTGGGGCTATGTCGAGTGTGTGCGTTATTATATTATTATTATATATATTTTATATTTATAATTATTATAGCTAAATATCGCAGTAATAATACTTAATACGTCTCAACCTATTTTTTTTCATATATTGATCTATTCAACATTAGCTGTGCGTTCGCAAACAATTTTTTATCTATTTCGTTTTTTATCAGTCTGGCGAGTTAGGAAGTGTTGTTTATTGTAAATTTGCTTATATATTGACATATTTGTATGGATATTTTATTAGTTTGTATATTACCTTATATTAATAGGTATATTTAAATGGATGAGTAGTGTGAGTCTGACCTACTTATTGACTGCCGAAGGGCATCACTATGTCAAGCTTGTCGATGAGCTCGATCACATAGTAGGGATAGTGTTTTTTCCTTAACTTTGTAGTCTTTGTTAACTAACTGTGTTATCAATGCTTATTTCTTACTCATTTAATTTCTATGAATAGGAAACTATTTGCTTACTGTTGTTAATTTAACATCTGATATTGATTGATGCTGTGGTAGAATATGGTGTAACGGGGTGGTGTCCACAATTCGACGTCTGGGTGCTTATTTCGCTTGTGGTGCTCTTTTAGGATCAGCATCCTCTTGGGACAGTTGAAGACTTCGAGAAGCGACCTCGGCACTCCAAGGTATTCCGCCCTGTAGTGAGCCACGCCGCGGGAGCATTATGCGGGGCCGTTTCCTCTACCACCATAGACGCTGTGTGTAGAGTGCTGTCCGTGATAACAAAATTAAAAATTTGTTTATTATATGGACCATGATCGTTAGAGCGATTAGAGCATGTAACACTTGCCTTTTGAGCTTAAGAAATTCTTGGGATAGACTGGCATTGAGCGTTGGGAATGCTTCCTTAGTCTGTCTGCTAGCCATCAAAGTTGTCCAGGTGTTGTTGTGATAAGTTTTAGTCCTTAGTACATTTGTATATACCGTACATTGTCAAAGTGGCCCCTACCGCTCCCCAGTGGTGCTGAAGAGCCCTTGGGGGGCGGTAGGTGCCTCAGAAGCAATCTGAGGGCGTCGATGTTGTTTAGGGGGTGCTAACGCATTAAAAAAACAAACCAAAAAAAAACCTGAATTATCTATATAAACTACACTACATATAATATTATAACATTTTTTCCTAGTGATTTTTTGTGTTAAGTTAATATATAAAATACTTGTTTTCAATTATTTCTTGCGGTGGTGGGCGTTGAAATATAAAATAAATTATATCAAAATAAATTTTGCATAAGTGGGCGGTGAGCCAAAAAGCTTGGGAACCTATGGTATATATACCATTGGTAAGGGACGGATTCTATGCGTTCTGGTCCTACAGCATTTGTCAGAGGGCTGATGCTACCATTTATTTACATTGGTACGTGCCGCACTTCGTCACACTTTTCTCGACCCGCGCCATATTATATCCTTAAGCTGCTTAAGTACAATTTATGATAAAGGTAAAGTGACAACAAAGTTATCGTACAATATGGCTCCTATAAGAATATATCTAATTTTCAATATCCATTAGCAAAATCGACAAGTGATAGTGTGTTTAAAATATAATAATTTGAATAATAAAAATAGAATAATCAGAGTGGTTGTCCGATGTCGTTCACTTGTCATTCTGTCAAGTGAAACAAAAATTATTTATTCAAAATTGCCTTATTTGGTTCTACAATAGACACGTCGAAATTTTAAGCGCAATACTTGTAAAATTCTAATGCAAAATATACAATGTTTCTTCAAAATTCTGGTCTGTTATTTGTTCTTCATTATTTTAGATCTAAAATTGACTGTATTTTTTTACTTATTTGTTTAAGTTTCCTACTAATACAGGTTTGTCGAGTAGTTCAGGGTTGAAATTGCGTTCTTGTAAATTTCGTGAACTTTAACTGATAAAGTTTATTGATTAAAGTTTGATTTAATCGATGTAAAACTGTTATCATTTTTCAGCTGCTTTAGCTTTACCACAAAATTTAAAAAAAATCTTTAATGCAGATTTTTTTTCAATAAGTTTCAGTAAGACTTGTACTAAATCGATGTTAAAACATGTTAATTTAATTGCTGCTTTATGTCTAATTCTTATTTATAAAACGTTGTTATAATATTCCCCCTTTTTGTTCTAGTTAATTATGATGATATATTTTTTTGACAAAATAAAACGGGAAAAAAATAAAACATAATTGTGAAAACGTGTGAAAAACGGATTTGACGGTCTTAAACTTTAACTAGAAGCATAATTTATTGTATCATATGCAAATTTAGTACATTATTCAAAATAATTTACCATGTTTAAATAGACTGAACCTTTTTATTAACAATAAGTTGAAATATACAGGTAAGGTACAATAAAAGCTTAAATATTAAAAACTAAAACTAGCATTAAATTATATGAATAAAATTGGGTCCCCGTGGCAAGATAATAATAATAATAATAACGAACACTCTCATAGCCCCGCATTAGGGAAACCCTGTATCGCGGGTGCTATGGACACATGTAGAGAACCTCAAATTATACCCAAACTCACTAGAGAAATAAATGTTTCTCCCGACCCGGGAATCGAACCCGGGCCCTCTGCGTGGCAGTCCAGCATGGTGACTGTTCGGCCAGGAAGGCAGTTATGATGCCAAGATGCTGCCAGCGTTCCTCCTTTGTATGGCCCTTTCCCATTGGTTTCCCAGACAGTCTATTTTTTTTCTGGGTAAAATTTTGTACAGATGAAGGGCACTGGGACCCCACGGAACAAGGGTTTCGACTCCAAAGGCTGTAAATAAGTAGTCCGATTCAAGAGCCTGGTACTTATTGCTTTTTATTGTTTCCGCCAGCTCAGCTGCAGAGCCAGCATAAACCACAAAAGAAAAATGCATAGGTTATAAGCTACCCCTGCCACTGAGTTCCTTTTTTTCTTTAAATTTCAAATACAGTGAAGTAAAAGTCTTGACGACCTCAGTAGCCCAATCGTTTGCACCGTGAACGCTTTCGTCCCGGGTTCGATTCCCGGTAGTACCAATTTGGGAAACGAACTTTTGTAAATTGATTCTGGTTTGGGTATTCGGGGTAGTGCCTCAGAGTGAATTTCGTTGCTCTGGTACTCATAGTACAGAGAATTCCCTAGTTCGAAACCGGTTTATTTTGATTAGCGAATCATAATATTTTTCATTACCGTCTTGCAAAGTCGTACCGAGCATGTGTTTCACATTTTGCATCAAACACATTTAAAAAAAAATTACCATTTATTTCCACATAAAAATTATGCAATCAATATGAACACGGGGTTTTTTCAATAGTCAGTTATAGTGCACGTTTTCCTTAAAAAATCTTCGGAAATCGATGTTAGTTGTAAATGTAAATAGCTTTTGTGTGTTTACAGTTTATAAAATAAAATTGCTTACATTAATTACTGGTACAACATCCAAGAATTTTATTACAATAAATCAGTCAATACACGTTTAACATTTTCATTTGTAACACTTGCGTTACAAAGTTATAAGCGAGGTTGTAAACCTCTTTTCTAACACTTGATTGTTATAATCCGTCATTTGTTGTTGATGAATAAATATGGACATTTTTCTTTTGTACTTTTTCGAAATCCAGAACACGTCAAACTCGCAAATCGAAATAATTCTACACAAATATAATGCACAATTAAATAGAGCTCCTCGTGAAAGAGTTCGTCCAGGGAAATGCTGCCACCTTGCGTATTTCTGCCGTCAAGCAGTAATGTAAGCATTATTGCGTTTCGGTTTTGAAGAGTAAGGGTACTGGTGATATTACAGACACATGGGACTTTTCAACTTAGGTGTCAGGGTGACGGGCGCAGTGACAGGGCGTTTCAGTCAATCTGTGCTCAGATTTAAAGTTTTGAGCGGTACTGCAAATGTTATGCACAGGCGTGTCGTTTGCCACCGGGCACACGACTTGTTTGTCCCATCACTTGGTACTGTCCTATTTAAGCATAAAAGTTATCTAGCAGTTTCGTTCATAGAATCTTAAAACCTCTCTCTTGAAAAGTTGTCATTTTGCAGAAGTGGCCTTATTACACCAAGGTTGCGATTTTTCGTCAAAATTGTAAATAATATCAATTAGTGTTGTAAGGGGCGACATAGAACGCTGTTCACAGGTTAATTATAGGTACTTATAGTTATACTTAAAGGCCAGCGCCAAAATAACACCAACGAGTTTTTATACGTAGCAAGTACATAATGTGCTTAACAAAAACAAATGGAGATTTCTATGCTCACAAAATTATATACAAATTACTTAGAATTTAAACAAAAAAAAAAAGAACTAAAACTAAAGTATTAAACAATACAAGTAGGGTATGTTCGAGTGAGGTTGTACGCGCTTGTCGTGGACTTATCCGGACGGATTTTGACAGGTTTTGTTATTTGTGCATACTATTAAACTTAAAGGAAACGTTTCCAGGTTAAAGAAGGTTAAAGAAGTTAAAAAGTATGATATTTCCAAAGCTAACACATGCACACACAATTTACAATACAAACATGTTAAAAAAAGCAAGTCAGTCTCCAATCTTCAATAGCCAGCGGGCAGGTGAATGGACGGTCCTCGCATTTCGAGGGCAACCCCGACTCTCGCTATCGCTGCCACGTGACAGATTTTCGACTTTATTTTGTTTCTTAAAAGTTGGAACATTTTTGCAGGACATATTTTCTTTTGAAACGAATTTTCTTTTTAATTAGTTTAAACGATTTTAATGAGATGTCGCTACGATGCTCCAAGCCCAAAAGGCGGAAAAAACAAATTTGACAGTTGTAAAGTCTTGAGAACACGGGGCTATTATAATATACATTACCTTAAGTAAATGTAAAATAAGATGTACTGTTCTCAATTTGCACGTTTTCGGCAAATACATCGTAAGTATTAAATTTAGCATAATGATTGTTAAAACATTATATAAATTTAGTGTCAAGTACAAAATTAAGACAATCTGTTTAAACATTTGACTCAAAATAAAGTATGTTCTTCTTACCCCACCTGACCACTTACTACTACTAAAGATTTGACAGTGTGCACATAATTTTTGTATACAAGATCATTGATGTGCAGCAGAATATGAAATAATAATAATGGTTGGTCCAGTTAAGTAGCGCAATATAAGCAACAAAGCATGGCATAATGACTTGTTGCAAACAATTCGGCGCGCATTTGTTTTCATTTATCCAGGTCAATGTTGGTGAAACCTTCACCTTGATTTGTTCTCAGCTCAATAAGATTAACAGACAATTTTTTAGACTTTTTTAGATATGTTTTGGCTGTAAAAAATAACTGTTCTCATTGAGTAATTTAACAATTACGCAAAAATTTATATTGTTTTCTTTATTGATTTATTTACTAAATAAAGATTTGATTTTATAGAATTTAAATTAAGTTAAATATAACATTTGCCTACTTTATTGTACACGATAACAGTAAATTAAAAGAAGCACCAAAATATATTAAGAACAGATTGTCTTACTATACGAACAAGTTCTGTTTTGGGTTTTGGTTCAAAATCAGAATAAAACTATAGCTGATAATTCATGGACAGTAACAACGTTTGCCGTTAAATTAATGTTAGAACATGATTGTACGGGGTATCCGGTTTCCTATATGGACCAAAAACTAACTAAGTATGCTTTTTGCAGTGCGATTTTTATGTATTTTTCGTGCAGTTGCCGTCTACTGTTTTCCCATACTGTTACTACAACGCACTCACATAATACAATGACTTTCACGCACACATTTTGACTCATCCGAAGAACATAGTCCGATGTGTTTATAAAACGAAAATAGGATAAATACATAATCTCCTTATTCAAAATAAGGCCTAGCTATAGGTGTTTTCATAATTTGATGTATTATTTCATTTCGGAAATATAAAATCGATCTGATATCCACAACTAAAAACAGCGAATGAAATATATAATGTCCTGAGAATAAGCAGTCTTGCACATAGGTCTTTGTTCTACGGATGAGTCGATTTGTGGACGTCACATTAAGACAGTACCCTCACGTACGGTGGATACCGACGTGTTTGTATGAGGTGATATACTGATATCATGTACTTGTTTCACCTCATACAAACACGTCGGTGAACTTGGCCATTGAACTTTCCAACGTCAAAAGTAGGTTTTTACTAAATTTTTCTGTCTAAAACGCATGTTTTTATTTCAATATGACACAACACTGCCGTGTTTAAGATAATAACAGTCTATATGTATTACAAACATACTTAGATCTCGTCCAGTTCGTATCAGTTCCAAATGACGGTCTTAAATGTTACAGGGATAATTTTATCTCAAGGTGCACAGAAGAGAGATACGAGAGATTCGTATTTTCTCGGATTCGTAACGGACTTCGTGCACAAGCGTCATCCGAAGTGGATCCGAGTTTTCTAGATTTGTATAGTCTCAAATCGGATGCAGTGGGCCAACGCACTTACTGTTAATATTGTAAACATGGCAGAACAGCAATCAGCCACTGTCATAGCCGTACTTTCTTTTATACAAAATGATGACGGGGCCAGTTGTCAATGATAACCCGAAATATATTCACAGAAGGAAGTCTCATAAGCACAGTATTTAAAAAGATATGAAAAAAAAATTGTTGAAGATTTGAATTGAAATTTAAATGTGACCACATCTGAGGTACCTTCTTTCCAACAAAAAAAGAATCATCAAAATTGATTCACAAATGGCGGAGTTGTCGCGTAACATACATACAAAAAAACACACAGACAAATTGATAACCCCCTCCTTTTTTATAAGTTGGTTAAAAAGAATATAAGTTCACTGTATAATATAGGACCACCAACTAGTAAAGCCTGTTCGCAGCAGGTTAATGTCCTTGCAAAATAATTTCTATGCCTGACCTTGAATCCGTCAGAGCCTTCTCGAAGGACTTGTCAACAACACGCTGGGCTTTAAATTTCGGACTTATCATAAGTTGAATATGGTTACATTTACAACTCAAGTAGAAAGGTGAATATTGTTTGCCCTTGTCTGCGCCTTTATTTGGGTCAATACCTCCCGTCTTAACTTACTAACTTCACGGGATAATCAATTATCGTAGTCTGTGTGGAGAACTTATGGTTTTTTTTGTTCATGCAACGGAAGCACCATAAATAAAATTATAATTTAGTTATATAAATAAATGTAGGATATGTTATATTGAACGTAGCCATAAAACTCTAATTAACAGTCGATACTACCTCAGCTCGAATTGTAATTTTTCCCATACTAATACGGTTCATTTTGCTTGGGTCGAACGGCAGGGACACTGGCTTTATTTCAGAATATTTTTTTTATAAACGAAATTAATGCCATTTGAAATATGTATATCGTATAGTACACGTGTTCTATTTAGTTCAGTTGATATTAAACAAATCACTGGTATATGTAAAGTACCTATTAAATACAGCGATTTTCTTGTAAAATTTCGAAGTAAGTTTGTATTATTACCTATAGTGATAATTTCTAGAAATCATGTTGTCACACCGTATAGTAATCACAGTACTCAATGTATATCCTCAATTTTATTATATATTTTTTCCACAGTGATTGATTCAACACTGTCACTGTTGCGGAATGCCAAAGCCTTTTGAGGTTGTATGGACTCTTAAGAATGTAACGTTAGGAAGGTGGTGAGACGAAGCGAGACAAGAATTGAAATCTCGCTATCGACACCTAATAAATAAACACATGGCTGAAGTAACCTGTCCCGTAAATTATTATTAATAAATATGTTAATATGTCAACAGAAGAAGAATCAAATGAAGCCATCTTTTTTTAAATCTCAAATCGTACGTATCGCGAGTTTCTGGGGTACCAGAAACTCGCGATTGATATTAAGAGCCATCGTGAGCTCCCACGAGATTGTGCGGGTACTCGCGAGCTCGCGCGACAAATCGTGTTTCCGTTGCAGAGTATGTAGGCAGCAATGCGGTTCAATATTACATCAAATAAATATTGCAAATCTCGTCAATCCAGATCATTTCCACCGAAGATGCGTTACGAGAGAATTCAAATTTTTCCATACAAATTTCAATCCACGTCTCGCCTTGCTAGTGGAAACTTTGTTCCACTAGCAGAAAAGCACCTTAAGAGTGAAGTACAGGAATGAGTGAGTAACAGAATGAAGAAGAAAAACGGAGACGGGTGAAGAGCAGTGAGACAGAGATAATTTTGTTTTTTTTCTGCACGTGGCTCATGTCTTTTGTAAAAAATTATGAAAATAAAGGAGAAGAAGTTAGATTTTATTATCGAGAAGGAATTTCCCCGTCTCACGTAAATAACTAAATTACAACAGTAAATAGGACTAAAATATTGGGTACTACAGTAGGTCGTAGTTTGTACAATGAAACTCGAGGGCAAATTGAACTCATTTCGGGAACGTGCGCGCATGCCGAAACCTTGTTTTTGCGCCGTTCACTTCCGACGCTGCAAGGAGACCCTTAACGAAGGTTAAAAAACAATTATATTGCCCTAAAATATATGCGTGTAATAAAATTGCATCAGACTGTAAAAAAAGGGTCCGGCTGCTAACGAAGACTGAGCAACAGGAAAGAACATTATTTACAATTTATTAAAAAAACAGAAAAAAATGAGATGTGCACGAGCGAAATGAAGTGTGCGATTCGTTCTGTGTACCATTTAGGTTCGTTCTCAAATTTCTCTCAGAAAAAAGTTTAAGGAGACTGGTATCATGACTGTGGCATCACAGTACATTTACTCAAATATTTTGTATGCCCGTAAAAATTTACATAATTTCGTTAACAAAGAAGATATCCATAATATTAATCTTAGCACTAAGTCCAAACTCATGGTACCACGATTTCGTTTAATAAAGGTAAACGATTCTTTTATGGGGAACTGTGTACGTTTTACAAAAAGATTCCGGAGCATATATTAAGATTACCTTTTCCTAGGTTTAAAACTCATATTAATTATGAAAAGTCATATTACAAAATTGTAGACTACGTGTTAGATAAAGATGTATGGAAAGACAACGTGAGTCTAGATTCCACACAAATATGATTCAAAATGTATTCTAGCATTTAAGTTTATTTGAAAAGAGCAATCAAAAGAGAGAGTTTCTTGTTCGTTGTTCTCAGGGAGGTCAGCGTAGTGAATGAGCAGTAGCTTAAAAAATGACGTTTTCAAGTGTACCTAAATATTTTACCTATGGAATAAATTATTATTTAACTTTGACTTCGACTTTGAACATTCAAAGCAGACAAAACAAGAACAAAAATTTTAGTCATAAAATTGAGTGCCCCCAGATACTAAATAAATTTAACATGCGTGTTCCGGTAAGATACCTTTGGAATAAAGTAGCTCCTCTGTTTCCACTTTCCACCGCTACGATGAACAGTTTCTGGGTCAAATTCTCCCATCTCAAGACTACGTAAATTGGTAAATAAATATAGTGACCGACTTGACACAGATTCGCACTGACTCACCTCAGCAGGATACGTTGCGTTATATAATGACTCCCAATTAATTTTTTTTTTTGTTTTGCTGTTGTCGATTTCTTTTTTAATTAATCTTAAATCATGTTGTCAATTTTATAGTCTTATTACGTAAAATAAAATAAAAGTAATAAATTAAGTAAAATAAAATGCGCCAAGAACATTTAAATTCGCACCGAAACACACGGCATTGTACTACACGTTTTTTTGCAGTACAAATCTTACCGAATAAACAGTAGCGTATACATTAGATATAGAACCCTTCATACGGTGTTTGTCCTGCAAAATCGCAACGTACGCAGCTCTATACGTTTATCGAATACGCAACGGACTTATCAAGCAACTCGAATGAACTTTAACGTATTCGGTGTGCAGTGGCACATAGTGTTCACACGGCGTGAAATCATACGTTTTTTATCGAATAGTCACCGAACAAGCGGCGTTTTTTGAAGTATCTTTTGGAAGGAACGCATAATTTTATTAACACAAAATGACCGGCGAATCTTCTGTGGACAACGATTTATTTATTGATATCTTTAGTAGAACAAAGGTCCTTTTGTTTTGTGGGACAAAACTATGGAATTTTATAAATCCAATACCTTCTGATCTTCCGGTGGCAAAGCCGTTGGCGTCTTCTATGCCAATATAAAAGTGCAACAAAGCGTGAATCCACCACAGATACATGAAAATATATCGTGTGATCACCCCGCTGTCTATCTGTTTATATTCGAATACGTTAAAAAGCGCGCAGGACAATGCCATGTGAACCAAGGCTTCGTTGGTGTAATAAGACCACTTCTACAAAATGACACTTAAAGATTCTACTAAAGAAATCAGTCGATATTATAACAGGTTTATGCAGAAAAAGGAGACTTATAAAATTTCATACATAGATTATTTGTTTCAAGTGCTCACATGCAAACGTAGTCAAAAACATCATACGGTTTATTAATTATCCACGTTGCCTACTTAGACATGCAATTCTCTGTCGGTAAATTTACAGTAGGTGAAACTATAATCAATTTTGTAAACTGCCCTATGCTATGAGGTAAAATTTGATAAAGAATACGTGTATGATCACTAGATATAACACAGCGAACCAACAATTCGCATCTTTGATGTAATAAGTAGTAATATAGGTCAGTGACATGTGGCTTTATTATACCAAGGATACGAATTTATGATTTCAACCTAAAACTAAACTGTCTAATAGGCTACCTATATGTATAAAACACAATAATCTCAGTACAGAGTACTAAAAACCGACCTTTGTAGTATTATTATGTCAAAATAAACAAGATTGATTACAAGAGTGAGATCACCACAAGATAATCAATAATGTTTATGTTGTCAGATACGAATTCTGTAATATGGCAAGGGTCAAAACGAAGTGAAAAAATAATAAACAAAATCGTAATTGAATCCGTTCTTAATTTCAAAATGGCCACCGTAAAGATAATATATGTATATGATTATGATTTTGTAAAAATTGTCAGAAAATTAATCTATTGAAGACAAATTACGAAAAAATGTCGGACAATTAAACTGTTGATGAATAATCTTAGTACAGAGTCAAAAGTTATTCACCTTTGGTTTCCCACCCATAGAGGTGGAATATTTTCTTCATATTAAAATGGGACCACCACTGAGGTAGCCTCTTTCCAAAAAAAAAGAATCATCAAAATGGGTTCACAAATATCGGAGTCATCGCGTTAAGCTTTCTACACACCGAGCCTGCTAACCCGGCGTTAACACAAGGTTCGTGTCGGCCTTATTTCTAATCTAATCCTGTACATGATTGTAGAAACAAGGCCGCCTATACTAACCCGTCAGGTGTGTAGAAAGCTTTACATATATACCAAAAAAACATACAGTCAAATTTACAAACCTCCTCCTTTTTGTGAAGTCAGTTAAAAATTAAATCTAAGATCTGACAACATAGCCAACTAAGTGAGAGTCAGAATGGCGGGTGTACCTTAACGGATCCTGACAAATTTGGTATCAAAAAATGTACCTAATTTGTACTATTTAGTACCTGTGTTTAAAAAATTTGTACCTCCATCAGAACGAAGTTATAGCAATATCAAAGGTACACTCGCCGTATTGACTGTCAATATGGCGGGTGTACCTCGGATTACCAGTATTTATTTAATAACTATAAAAACTGATTATCCCAAAAACTTGTACCGTAATAGTATTCTAAAATAAAGGAAACTCCAGCTCGATCTGCTGGTTAGTTTCTGAGAAATAAGACAAAATATGTTGAGATTTCAGAGTGCCGTGTGCATCTTAACGAATCCTGACATATTTGGTACAAAAAAAATGTACGAAAATTGTACTTTGTAATCAAAATTGTAAATATTTTCGAAATTTAAAAAAAATATATTTCCGACATTTATTTTGGGTAACTAGGCAAAGGTTCCAACATACAGCCTCTTCATATGTCAGTATCTTTCCTTGTTTTGATTGAAAAGGTTGCAAGCGCGTATCCTTAATAAAGTTATGTGGTCGTTCATTTGCACTTTCTTTTTCGTTACTTCTTTCTTTGTTTGAAACATATTTACTACATTGTTCACTACTTACTACATTGAACACTTTCATCCGAGTGATATATGGTGCTTTATACTACACTCATAATAATCAATAAACTAAACACAAATTGAAAATTGCAAGCATTTCCCGTGCGCGCGTTTTCCACTTGGTTCTTTTTAAAATTATGAATCAGAAAGGCTAATATCATTGACTTGGAGGAAAAACTTTTTGTCGTTTGACCTATAATGATGGTTACCATGGTTAGAACTTGATTTACTTACATAATCTTCATAAAAGGATTTACGGATTTAGATACACTTTTTCCTCCCGCGTTAAAATATGACAGAAATGACATAAAGTCATCTTACTTTCTTAAACTTGTATCTTAAGATGATCTTAAAGCACAAAGTTACTGAAATGCAAAATATGGGTTATATATACAAATTTTGCAGGCGGATTTCACATCACATTTCCTTCATATTCACATATTGACTTTTACCTATTCTTAAAGTAATGCATCCAAATTAACACCCTTGGAAAGAAATTCAATATAAATAGAAAGTTTTGCCATATCCTGAATGATTACTCTTTATAAGATACGAGTTTGAGAAAGTAAGGCATCGATAAGTAGTATAATAATACAAGTATGGTCACCAACTCCATACAAATGTAGCAGCGCGGTTGTATACATATAAGCCGCGCACAAACGCGCTGTTACGTATGAATGAATTATGGAATGACATTCTTTCTGACCCATGTTTCAAAGTATAAGCACTTTCCGAGCGTATAGTACAAAGCAATAACATAAATCAACAGCAGCAGCTTAGATCCTAGAACTAGGGAACTAGCCCCAGTTCTAGTATTTTATCTTTCTAATAAGTATCTTAGTTTTAATATAACTCTATATCACTTGCGATTACACACTTGGTGATACAAAAATATTGAATACAAATTTAAAATTTGCGCATATAATGCGAAAATAAAAAAAATAAATTAAAAAAGATTTTTTTGTATTCTATTCTGCATTTTCTAAATTCCATTTATTATATAGAAACATTTAATCGATTTAAATATTTTCAACTGACTTCAAAAAGGAGGAGGTTCTCAATTCGGCTAGATTATTTTTATGTGTATGTTACGCGGTTACCCAATATTTGTGAACCCATTTCCATGATTCTTTTTTGTTGGAAAGGGGGTAACTGACTGAGTAGTGGTCTCATTCAAATTTGAAGAATATATATTCCACTTATAAGGGTTACAAATTGGGGGATGAATCAGACTTATTATTAGACTTCACCTACTTTCCAATAACCGATTCCAAGAAAACTTGGCAATTAGATGTAATTCCACAACTTTTTGACCTATATGCCTGTTCTCTGTGTAAGTACAATAAAATAGCTTTATTTGTAATGTGTTATGGAATATAATAACAGTTTGTAATGTAATATATTTAATATGATTTTAGTAGATACAATATATAATACCCAAGGGCCGGCAGCTACCTTGCCCAACGCATTAGCATAGCAATATAAAGGGGGAACGCTGCCAGCAACTTGGACACCATGCCACAAGGGCCCAATTTCATTGTAGTTAATAATGTCGAACAAGTGATAGTTTTGGCAACACTATTGTATTAGGTTAGTCCTGTAATAATAGTTGCTAGCTTATGTATGTAAAATAAATTGAAATAAATTTTGAGGTAGGTACTGTTTTTTGACAAAAAATTTATAATTTTTAAAAGTCGAATCGGAACGTCGACCTAAGGTGTATTAGGTTAATGACCATAAGTAAAGACTGGGCATTACATGTCTGTAGTTAGTTTTAGTTTAAGTACACCTGCCTGCCTACCTGCATTGGGAAACAGCTAGCCAAGGCCAATTGCAGCAAGATTACGAACGCTTGCGAAATCTTCGTTTACTACTATTAAAACTCAAGGAAACTATGAAAACCCTGCCAATAACCTCTCGTCTCTTACTTCGAATACGAAGATGAATGTATTTCGTACTAATTTTAAACCTTTTAACATTTCCATCATAAAAACAAACAAAATTTTAAGTGAAATATCACAATGTTTTAAAACCATGACATTATTTAGTAAAAGTAGAGTTCCTTCTGAAAGAGTTAATCCAGGTTTGTACTGCCACCTTACCTGTTTCTGCCGCCAAGTAGTAATGTGAACATTACTGCATCCCGGTATCAAAGGGTAAAGGTGCTGGTTGAAATTATAGGCACATGCGACTTGTCAACTTATGCCTCTGGGTGTCGGGCACAGTGACTGTGCCCCTCAAATCTTTGCCATTAAGAGTTCTAAGTGGCACTGAATCTGTTAGGGACAGGCGTGGAGTATTTTCACAATTTTTTTTTTTTGTGAAAATACTCCACTAGTTTGTTATAACTATTAATACAAAGATCGAACACGAACACTAAAATAAAATCTTCGATTCGGCTGGATTTGAACCAGCGTCTTCAGCATACCGTAACGAACGATTTTTTCTTAGTGTTCGATCTTTGTATTAATAATTATAACAAACTAGTGGAGTTGTTTCACAAAAAATAGTTTAATATCATGGCAGTAGAACATACTCAATAAACTAATATATTAATATTCATAACATCTTTTGTGTTAAATAATTTGTACTAGGTACACCTTTTACAAATCAATGCAAATTTTCATTATGGGTAGTAAAAATATATGTCCAAATTGCTTAAAACTTGTTGCTTTATGTACGTACGAGAATTTTAGTCACTTTGTTAGTTTTTATAAACAAACTGGTATATTGTTTTCTCATTAATTACTTATTTAATATAAATGTCAGTTTTCATTGCCGCCGTGGTAGCCTAATGATTTGACCTACCGCCTCTCAAGCAAAGTGTCGTAGGTTCGAATCCGGACTTGCACCTCTGATTATTTCGGTATTTATGACCGAAATTTAATTTGAAATTTACCATGAGCTTTTCGGAGAAGGAAAACACCGTGATGAAACCTGCACACATCGATTAAGCAATGTGTGTGAAGTTCTCAATCCATATTGGGCTCGCACGGGAGGCCCAAGCCCTTTCATTGTTAGAGGAAGCTTGTGCTCAGCAGTGGGACACACTACTATAAAAAAAGTTTCTTTATTTAGGTATACACCCATTAATAAATTTAACATTATTAATTATTAATTGATTAATAATTATATAACGTTATATAATAATAATAACTATACAAGCTTAGTATATAAAATTATGTATATAAAATTGTACATGCAGTTTGACTGCAATATCAAATGAGCCTGTCAAGAAAAAAATATCAAACCACGCAGGTTACAAAAATTTATATACAATCTGATATTTGTAATGCGAATTTACAATTAAAATAAATAGTTACTTGTCTCAAAAATTAGTAAAAAAACATGTATAAATAAAAATGCAAGCATAAATTTGAGCACTGGACTGTATTTTATTAAATTAATAAGAAAAAGACGCCAGCATCGAGTACAGCCAAATTGGAAGAGGAACGAACCAAAATATGTTGCCACCACAATAAAATCTAATTATTGCCAATAACCTTTTGACAGTTCTACTATTTCTACTTTCATGTTTATAAAGTAATTAAACAAAAGATAATAAGGTACATATTACAAAATCGGCAAACTTGAACCTTTGCAATCAGAAAAACAAGTACTAAAAGTCGGTCAAAGGTAACCCGTTATGCGATGTACAATTATCTACACGCTCAAGTGTTCATTAGTGTTTAACGCTATAAGTAAACGATAAATTTTCGATATGACGATGACCAGAGAGACACGAGATGTTGGTCGATCTAATAGCAATTAATTATTTATCTTTGCTTGAATTATGAAATCCTTTCAGTTGTTCAAGAACATCACTTTTTCTTACTAGTGGATTCAGTTGGATTTCTGTGTGTGAATTACGCTTAATAGAATAATCTCCTAAAATAATAACCTTATGTGCTTATTTAAATGGTTACAAACACAAACTTAAGATGAGACCGAAAACATTTTGTTAATACAATTATATTGTTTGACGCTTTCCTCTTTAATTTACTTAGTATTACAATTTGTATGTATCAGTGTTAGCATAAAGCATAATAAATAAATAGAAACAAAAAAAATCCCCCTGTAAAACAGCACAAACAACATAACTACCTATACTTACATGACATTTACACTATTCTATATACGAATTCATAACCAGTTGTAAAATATTTGTAATTTTGTTTGCTGACGGAGGATCGTCATCAGTTCCCAAAGTACAGGGTTACCCTACTTTGGGAACCGATTGATGGCCTGTCCACTGTTTTTTGTCAGTTTTTGCACAACCATAATTTGTATGTATTTTGTCACCTATGGTGTTACCGTTGTACTGAATAAATTATTATTATTATAATCTTTATTTCATAAGCTGTTTATTAATGACACTTGAAATCGACACAGATTAAACTGTACTACTCATTCATAAGGTAGATTCCCTTGACTAGAAAGGATAAGAAACTTTACACATTTGTCACATAAAATATTTATTTTAAATATCATAGAATGAGATAACTTGCAAGAGCTAAACGGGGCACTACAATGGATTTTTGTAATCGAAGTACGCAGAAGCTTTATAATAGTTCTAATAAATTGATAATGAATGTACTTAATTTTTATTATTTTTCGCTATAGTTATAAATCTCGTTCATGGCAAATTTTGTATACCAAACGAAATGTCGTTATATAACCTTCAGTGTATCGTTTTTGTTTCACTAAGGATTGTATGAATTAACTCATAATAAATAGCACACTGTTGGACAAAAGCATTGAACCACAATCTCATCTGGATGATTCTTCATTTTGCGATGAAAGGTCAAATCTTTCTTGCTATCCATACGTCAAAGTGCTTTTATCACACGAAAATCATAAAAGTAATACGAACTACATCAAAACATATTTCGGATATAAATCGCGTATCATATAATTATTTTAATTAGAATAAATTAATAGTACATTGTGTAAAGGACGGGAAATAAGAAATTACTAACGACGGTCTATTAGAATATAAATAACTCGAGTTTTATATTTCTTTGACGGCACGGACGGCCGTGATACATACTATTACATACAATCTTTTTCATCACATTTGCGAAGAATAAATGCAATCTTTATTTCTTGTATGAATAAATATGGTTCACAACCATTGACTTACAATTATATGGACGTCGGGTCCGCGCTAAAAAGTGTCCGCACTTGTAAGGCGCTAAAATCGTATACAGAGCGCTACCTCCGCTTTAGTCTTCATTTGTTCTACTGACAGCGCGATACTGCGATGACATTACAATTTAAATTTCGAATAGGTTGACTTGTGACATTTTTTTCGTGGTTTTTGCTTAGAGGATGGAAAAAAATAAAAGAAAGGAGCTGCCCTAAGTACAGAATCAACGTGCATATTACCAAAATTTGAAAGTTACAAATGGCGGATTTCTTTAGTGTTGTACCATAATCTATCGATAAGTCATTATCGACATGCAAATGTATGGCTTGAATTTTTGTTTCTTTAGTTTACTGTAACCAAAGTATGCCTAAACAAACACAAGTCTGATAATTTAATCTCGAGTGGTATATTATTATAAATGTCAACACACATTTTTAAACTTCAAAAAAAATTTATTTTCAACATTACAACTGGTAACTTATTTAGTAAAAGTCACCAAACTGCTGTGCAGTTTGTTGGCGACATGCGCATTCTTGCTTAATTATACCTACTTTACTTGTATTTAACATTACGTAGTATTAATTGTACTTACTAAATAAAATATAAAAATTACTTTAAGAGGTACGCCTTTAACTTACATTTTAGTACATATTTACATAACGTCTTTTAACTAACCGTCAAGTACAAGTCTATTCAGGTTTCTGCGGATTCTAGTATTCCCGTTAATTCCCGGGCTTTCTTAAGCAAATGAATCTATCAAGCAATTTTAACACAGAAATAATGGAAGTAGTTGTAAAAATCAATTATCGGAAATCAACAATTATCATGTACTAGCTTTTCCCCACGACTTCGTCCGCGTACAATTTTTATACAAATGAAAAATATTCAAGTATGAACCAAATCGCACCACGTGTTAAAAAGTTACCATACAAACTTTATTACCCCATTTCGCCGCATTTTTTAAAAACTGTCATGCCATTTTTTTACCATTTTTATTGTAAAATATTTATGCAAAGTTTCGTCTTTGTAATTTCAAGGAATATTATTTTTCATGCAAACGTTTTTAACCGTTTTCGCCCTCTTAGGGGATGAGTTTGAAAAATCCGTTCTTAGTACTCCTTCACTAAATAAAATTAACATACCCTCAAGTTATCATGTTCCAGTACTTACAGTTTTTGCTATGCGTCCATCTACCAGTGAATTGCTCTGGACCGTACTCCTTTAAATATGTATATAGATTTACAAAAACCAAATTATTTTAAAAAATAAAAACCCGACTGCAAAAAAATAACTGAAAAGAGATAAACCTATGACAGCCCCACCAATCAAGACGAATCAAACGACACCTCATATCTCAAAATCCATCATGCCATTTAGGCTGTACAGCGTGAAAAAGAAATTAACAAACATACACTCAAAAAACATAGCTCAATCTAGTTACATTTAAAGTTCTGTTAAAATTTGACTCTTCAAAATGAAGCGAACAAATGAAGATGGTCTTTGATCCAACGTTTATATTCGGCAGTCCTATGATTTCCAACCATTCTATCTTCCTTTTTTCATTTGTAGGAAAACTTGAAATAATAATAATAAAACAATAAAAACCTCATAGTGAATTGTTTTAATAACAGAATATCGATAATATGTATGCAAGATCAACACTATCTCAAAATAATCGTTAACAACAATCATCAAAATATACAAACAAACAGGCAATCTAAAGTAACAAAAGCAAAATTTGGCAAGATTTATATAAACTACTTAAATAAGTCTAATTACATAAAATATTCGGGCTATTGTGTGATTTATAGACAAAAAAATAACACATGCCTGTGCAATGTAACATTCGATTGATTTGCAGTTTTTCTAAAGCCGCATCCTTTAATGCTGCAGCGTCGCATTTTTATTAATACCTAATTATTCTCACTGTCAATATTTTTGTCCAATTTAATTATAATACATGTGAATAATTCAATAATACATTTGGAAAAACATTTGTTTTGACATTTGATGTACTTCCCTTTGACAACGGTATCATGTACCTCATGTACTTGAAATGGCCACGGTTGGCATTTAAAATGACGTTACGAATTTTCGATTCCCGTGTTTGACACAGACCAATGTAATGCTATCTCTTTTGGCTTAAGACGGCACGTAATAGTTAAACAAAGACAATAATATGTTTATGTTTTCGACGTCGAAATGCATCATATACATATAACGTCTGATTTGTATATGTCAACGTAACATGTCCTTTAGTTTCCATAGTCTAAGGGTTTTTGTATTAGACCCGTCGTCCATTTATTTGTAAGTCAATGTTCACAACACAACAATTATGATTATTGCAAATGGCAGGTTCTTGTTTTTTTTTTATCAACAGACGTCCAGTTAGCTATTCTTCCATAGATACTACAACTCGAACTAAAATGTGGTAAAAAGCAAAGACGCATACAGCCATGATGGATTGCAAAAAAGTCAACTTACCATGCAATTATATTATTTACGAGCATGTGTGATGAAAAACGTATAATTAGTAGCTACAGCAGTCTTATGTCTGCTTGGAATTTTACATCAGAGAAAAAACTAAATTTCAAACTGGTGGTACGGAGAAACCATCTTCCCTATTGAAATTAAGTCTGTTCGAAAAAAAAAAAGCTATTTAGATCCGAAAAAATAGTCTCTTTTTCTACACGATACAAATTATGTATATATGGAATTTTATAACTACTCTTCTTCTTCTTCTTGAGGGGCTATCTCCTACCAGAGGTCGGCTATCATTAGGGCTATCTATATTTTAGACACAGCTGCACGTAACAAGGATCTTGTGCTCAGGTTGAACCATGCCCGGAGATTCTTAAGCTACGAAGTACGCCTTCTTCCAGGTGGTCGCTTTCCCTGTATTTTCTCTTGCATAATTAGTCGGAGTAGGTCGTATTTATCATTACGCATTATATGACCAAAGTACTGTAGTTTGCATTTTTTGACAATACTCAAGACCTCTAATTTCTTATTCACGATTTGCAATACTCATTCATTGGATACTCTATCCGTCCGCGATATTTTTAAAATTCTTCTGTAGACCCTTCTGTAGACATTTCAAAGGCTCCTAAGCGATTGCTCATGTTTTGTGTAAGATCCAGGACTATACGTCATACAGAAGAACCGAATACACCCTGAATATTACCCTGGTAAAGATCTTCAAGATTCGATTGCAGAGTAGATGACTCAACTGTAGAAATGCGTTACGTGCTTGTTCTATCTGACATTTTGATCTCCACGCTATGATCACATTGGTCATTTACGATGCAGCCAAGGTATTTGTAAGAATGGACTCTTTGGACTACTTGATTTCTTACAACCAGATCTTTTGTTGTAAGATGTCGTTTTCGGCCAACTATCTTCGTCTATTCCAAGTTTATGCTGTAACCGTAACTTGCACTAATAACTACTCTATATAACCATAAAAAAGTTAGAGATTAATTTGGTTCCTAGAATATTTAAGCCTCTCTTCTGAAAAGTTGCTATTTTACAGATGTGACCTTATTACACCAAAAGTGCGAATGCAGGCACGCTGGGCCACATTTAGACATTATACAAGTATCAAAATTCTTTATTAAATTTGAATCTGTAATCTGGACAATGCTCGTGTTCTTATAGCTTCACCTATAGTTGATTTACCGACAGTGAATTGCATGTCTACATAGGTAAGGTGGATATTTAATCAAGTGTATTTTACTTTAACTGCGTTTAATTGCATGTGAGGTTGGTGACCGTCGAGAAATTGTGCACTGACCGGAAATGTACAGGTTAGATGCGTAGATATAAAAAAGAGAATGTGTATGAAAGTCTTGGCAAAAAATTGTTACTATATACAAATATCCGATAGACCGTGCATATTTTGTGTGGAGATTTTTCATCTTCCTATTTTAGAGCCAGGCTGTTTTCGATGTAACTTCCTCCACTCCTCACGGTTCATAGCCAGCTTCTTGACCTCCTTATAGCTGTTCAACTTTGATGTTCTTCTTCATTTTTTTACGCAAACTGCCTCCGTAGCTGAACAGTGACCATGCTGGTCTACCACGCAGAGGTTCGAGCCCGGGCCGGGAGAAATATTTGCATGGCCTACATTTATTTCTCTTGTGAGTTTGGGTGTAATTTGTGGTTGTCTATGTGTGTGCCCGTGACACACGCGACACAGAGTTTCCCTAGTGCGTGGCTATAAAAACTAAAGAAAAAAACAATTTTTTGGTCCTTTCGTTCTTTTCTCTTCTATCTTCCCATCAATTATAATTTTCACAAATTGATCATTACGTATGGTATGTCCAAACATTTTCACCCTTCTGTTCTCTACTGTATGCAAAAGATCTCTTTCTTCCTTAACCCTTTCCCGATTGTTGAACAAACTCTTTTTAAATTTACGAAATTGCTAATTATCGTGTCGATCATGCTTGACACTTAAGATTTAAATCCAACTCTATACCGCTTATGATAAGAACGGTCCAAAGTACAAAGAGTCAAGCTTGACGTGCTCTTCACTGTACATTGTTTTTGTCAAGGTAAAAGGTAAAAGGTTTGTCAAAAATTAGTACCCAATTAGATGATTGTTTTAATTATCGAGTTCTTAGGTTTTCGCGATTGTTACAGAAAATAAAACAACTATTCTTTCGGATCTAAATCATCTAGTATTTGTTTTTTTCAATCGATCCGAGAAACCAGTTTCATTCCCTACATTTTCCTTATGTTTATTTCTTTTCGAATCAAGTTTTAAGTAGCCAAAGACGCCACAGTAAAAAATATTATAAAAACTTGAACGCGCTCCACCCACAGACCACATAATTCTTTCGTGCTCCCACCTAACCTGTATTCTGCCACCTTTAACGAGAAATTACATAACGAACATAAATAAGTGAAATAAAATTTGTTATTCATGGATATCTGTAATAAACCGTAATAGCCTAATGGTTTGACCTACAGCCTCTCAAGTACAGGCCGTGGGATTGAATCCGGGCTCGCATCTTTGAGTTTTTCGGAATTTATGTGAGTTAAAATTTAATTTGAAATTTACCGTGAGCTTTTCGCTAAAGGAAAACATTGTGATGAAAGCTGCACGTTGAAGAAGGTTCACAACCGTCGGAAAACGTGTGGAGACGGAGAGAAGACTCGTGTCCTGCAGTGGGAAGTTTAAATGATAATAATAACGCACACACTCAACATATCCCAGCACTATGGAAACCCTGTGTCGCGGGTGCCATGTACAACCACAAATTACACCCAAACTCACGAGAGAAATAAATGCACGCCATACAAATATTTCTTCCGGCCAGCGACTCAAACCTGGGACCTCTGTGTGACAGTCGGCATGGTAACCGATCGGCCACGGAGGCAGTTTATGGGTAGATGATGATTATGATTCACGGATTTCTGAAAATCGAATTACAAATATACTTATTTATCATTAGATAAACATTTTACATTTCCATAAAATTGTGCCTCGTGCACGAAATAACTACGGGAATAAGGTTAAGTACTCTCCTACAATTATGAATTATAAAGATTCCATTCAATGTTAATCGCGCACGCTCTCAAAAACAACTTAATGATTTATAATAGGTGCAATTCTCGTTGGTTTTACAATATCGATTATCACAATTTTCTTTTCAGATAGTTTAATATTGAATTAGGCGATTTAGTTAATAATTAATAATACGAGCTTCTCGAATTATGGAAATAAGTGGCTTCGTGACACTTATTTAACGTAGTGGTAGGTCAATGTATTTGAGTCAAAGTCAAGGTCAAATAATCATTTATTCCACAGGTAAAATAAATTTACACTTGAAAACATCACATTTAAGCTACTTGCGTTCACTACGCTGACTTCACTGAGAAGAACAAGCAAGAAACTCTAGGGATTGCTCTTTTCAAATAAACTTAAATGCTATGGAATATATTTTGAACCAAATTTGTGTGGAATCTCGAGCCATGCCGTCTTTCCACACATCTTTGTCTAACACGTAGTCTTCAATTTTGGACGTCTTGTTTTTATTGAAATTATGCATATTTTTACGGGCATATAAAATATTTGAGTAAATGTACTGTGATATGATACCAGTCTCCTTAAACTTTTCACTGAGAAAAACCCGAGAGCCTAAATGTTACACAGAACGAAACGCTCGTTTTTGCAGTACAAATATGGTTTGAATGTCAGCCGCTTTACCCCACATGAGAATCCCGTAGAACATTATACTATGGAAGTAATTGAAGTAAACTACTCTAGCAGTACTAACATCGGTAAGCTCACGTATTCTGCGGACTGCGTATGCAGCGGAGCTTAATCTGCTGGCCAGGGAAGATATATGTGGAAACTATTGAAGTTTACTATCTAAGGTCACTCCCAAGAAGACTGCTTTATTAACAAGGTCTAACTTTTCTCCGTTTATTTCTATGCTTGGACTAGTCGATTTTACGTTAGGTACTCCAAATTTAACCCAGTTTGTCTTCTTGGCATTAAGCAATAAATTGTTAGCATTAAACCAATAAACTACCTTAGAGAGGGTATCATTAATATTGTCATAGTTAACGTCATGTGTGACTTTATTGAAAATCAAGGTTGTGTTGTCAGCAAACAATACTATTAAACAATGGTCCTTAATAAAGAATCGCAGATCATTAATATAAATGAGAAATAAGAAAGGTCCAAGTATTGAGACCTACAGACCACCCATTTTTACCGGAGGACATAAATGGAGCGATTTCTTTGTCGCTCCATTCATGTCTATTCTCTGAATTCTACCGTTGAGATATCGCACTGCTGTTACAATAGTGTTGTAACTCAAAATACATGACATTCAAGATTATCTAATTACTGAACGTAAACTTTGATTCTCTACACGTCAGCAAAACCGTCGTAAGAATATTGTAAAAAATAATTAAAATATATCTATTAAATTCAAAATGAGACAAATTTTATGTAAGCTAGTTCTGAATGAAAAAAAAACAAAACAGTGAAAAATATGAAATGATTTTTTTCCTATTATTTTGAAATACATTTGACAAATAGGAAATTGTTAAGATGTCTGTAATAAACCTAACCTTAACTTGTACATAAATTTTAATAATCTTTGACGAGAAGTGAGTAAGATTTCTTTTTCATCAATTCTGAAACAATACACTTTTTGAGTTAATACACTATTGTAATGACAATGCGATATGACGAGACAAGTTTCAACGCCTTGCCATTTGCACGACGACCTCGGTGGCCCAACGGTTTATCGGTCTATCGGTCCAAGGTTCGAGTCCCGGTAGGACCAAATTAGAAAATGAACTTTTCTACATTGGTTCTGGTCTGGGTGTTCTGGGCAGCACCCCAGAGTGAATTCAGTTGCTCAGTACAGGAAATCCCTGGTTTGAGACCAGGCAATTGGTATAGTTATCTAGCACATATTTTTTATGTTATCAAGTGACGGGACGAACAAGTCATGCGCCTGATGGTAAACGACATGCCTATTAACAGTTGCAGTACCACTCAAGTTTAATAACTCAATTTCGTTAAAAATGTGGATTACGTTAGTTTTGTTTAAGGAGGTCGGTATAATAGTGCAGATGTTTTACATTTTTTGACTGACATGTTGCTTGTGTCGACTTTTTGTGTTTTAAATTCTTTTTTTTATGATACCGAGTGGCGGGTCGCACAAGTCTGGTTGTAAGCGACACGCCTATCCATAACAGTTGCAGAGCCATTCAAAGTTTTAAATTGCAAAGATCTTATGGGCAATTGGGCACCGTCACTGCGCCCGTCACCCTGAGACATAAGTTGACAAGTCCACTGACAGTCCAGTGACATGTGCCTGTAATTTCGACAGCACCGAACGCAGTAATGCTCACGTTAGTGTTTGGCAACGGAAATAGGTAAGGTTAAGGTAAGAGCAGGCAGTACTTCCCTGGACGAACTCTTTTACATGGAGCTCTACTGCTACTATAATATAATAGAGAAATATTTCTCATTTAACAAGATGTTGCCAATATTCACAATCTGTATTGTTGCCGTCGTTTTCTATTTCTCTATTTATACGACGTTTCTAAATATAAACAAAATACTGTATGTAGGTACATTATCAACAAAAATTTTTATGCGGCAAAAAAACAAAAACAGTATTTTAAAAAATGAGGCAACAACGGTATTTTTTTTTATTTATTTATTTATTTATTTATTTATATGTACGAGTATATTGCTTACAGTCAATCCAAAAGCAATAGTAAGACTTAAAGCTAAATGAACAAACAGTAGTAAGTAAATTACAATGTTGAATTAAATATGAAAATTGATAAAATTTTAAATACAATGCAGAAGACTGCATGCCGTCGAAACTTTTAATCGATACTTCAACTGCAAGTGTCGGCTGCAGTCAATATGAATGATAGGCTGCTGATGGACTGTATGTCTCCAGTTTATCCGTGTAGTGCATTATGTGTCGTGTTTAAATTAATTGCAAGCAATCATAACTTTGACTGCATGTAGTCGATTTTGACTGCATGCATCGGTTTAAATGTAAACCTCACTTATAAGTTGAATGAACTAATGGATATAATTAAGATTCTTTGTTTACATGCAAAGGGATTATAATGTTAAAATTATAACTACAAACTTTTTTCGAAATGCAGTTTTATGATGAAGTATGCACTTATTACATTTTTCTTGTCATAAATGTTCTTCCCATTAAAATTAAAATAGAAAAAACTCCTTTTTGAGCAAAATGGGACTTAGTAAGTTTTACCGTTTACCTAATCGATGATGTACTTTTCGACTTCGTTTGCAGTATATCTAAATGCAATTCAGAGGAGAGTAAATTTATAATCATTGAAACTTAACTACCGCGTTTGCGTTAAGATTTTTATCTAGATCTTAATTGTATATTCATTTCATCTTCTTCTTTACAGAAAGTTTATTACTACAGGTTTAAATTAAAATCTTAACGCAAACGCGATAGTTAAGTTTACATATTTGAAAACTTTCAGTAAGGCCCCTGATCGGAATTGTAATTCCTCGTTACGAACAAATCATCCAAATCTTTTGTATCTATATTAATATTAAACAACATCATATATGTTGCCCTGATGCTAAAGTAAGTAACTAAAGCACTTGTGTTATGGAAATTGGAAACCACAAACACCCAGACCCGAGACAATACAAAGTGTTTTTTTTAATGGGACTGTATGAGGAAATCCGAAACCATACAAGATACAAGAAAACTGTCTTAGGACCTACTAAGTCTTTCTTTGTGAAAACAATTTTGGTCAAGCGTGAGTTGTTTATAAAAATGAATAAAATTGATCGAAATGATTTTTAGTGTTGATCATTTCCTTGTATTTTTATGGTTTCGGATTTCCCAGTGCTGTCCCATTTTAAAAAAACCCACTTAGAAATGTTAGTTTTTTACACTGACACGGCCGGGGATCGAATGCGAGACCTCAGAGATGGCGACACTATTAAAACCGGTGTATAAGTCACTCGACCAAGGACGTCGTCATCTATAAGAATAAATAGATGAGATATGTAGCAGCATCTTCCTAGGTACGATTACTATGAACGGAAACTTACCGGTATAATCTTAACTATTGAGGTAAATCTTCGTTGTTTTGAGGCTTATGTTCAAAGAAAATAGTTTGTGAGTCGTTTTTAAAATATAAATATAATGTTCAACAAAATTGCTTGCAACGATTTTACGGGTGAGTTCAGTATATAAAACCAATACATTTTTGCTTTTTTATGTGTATTTTGGAATTTTTAACATTTTTGTAGGGTAGTTGAATATATTGTATGAAACATTCAATTTTTGTACACATTGTGGGAGCGTTCCAAATAGTAAACTTGTTTGTTTTTTTAGTAACATTATAATATTAATTTGGTCTATCCTATTTATATTTATATTTTCCGCCTTTAGATCTTGTACAAACCGTTCAATTAAATCTAACGGGCGGCGGGTAACCGATGAATGCACGTTGCGTCCAATCGGCTGGTCTGGAAATCTTTGGGGGAGGCCTACGTTCAGCAGTGAACGTCTTCCGGCTGATATGATGATGATGATGAAATCTAACGACCTCGGCGGTTTAAAGACTAACACTGTGAGCGCTAAATTAGGAGGTCATACGTACGATTTTCTGTAGGATTAATTTGAGAAACGAACATACTTAATCCACTGGCTCAGCGACCCAAAACGAGATGATTTTTCTTCGGTCCTGTGCAGTCTCTCGCCAGTTGATGGTTTTAAGTCCGCCTCCGCGGCGTCATTCCTGTTACCTGGGACAGCCAAGCTATCTTCGTCCAGTAAGTTGAACTAGATACCTCTAGGAGACTCTTTACGTTCCAATCCTCTCCCATCCTTTCTAAGTGAGAAACGAACTTTTGTAATATTTATTTTTTGTGAAAACCACTAGTTTGTTGTTATTGATGCAAAAATCGAACAGAATCAAAGAAATCTTTCGATCCGGTTGTACTCGAACCAGCGACATTTTCGCCTAACGTGGGCTACTATTTTTATCAATTATAACCACGTGGTCTGTGATTATAACCATATTATAACATAATATAACAACGAACTTTTACGAATTACTTCTCTGGGTGTTCTACGTGGTGCCCCGAAGTTTCCATTGCTAGTAGCTCAATTTTCTATATACCCCTGAAACGCAAATTTTGATTTAGTATTGACGACTTCGGTGGCCCAACGGTTTGCACTGTGGACGTTGGATCTGGACGTCCTGGGCACAATTGGCGGTAGGACCAATTTCAAAAATGAACTTTTCAAAATTGCTCCGTTTCCTGGGTAGCGCCCCGGAGTGAATTCCGTTACTTTGATACTCATAGTACAGGGAATTCCCTTGTTCGAGACCCGGCAAATGGTGTGATCATCTGACGCAATATCATTACTATTATATCCGATTTCTGCCGTCAAGCTAATACGTTCCGGTTTCGAAGGGTAAGGATGCTGGTGACATTACACTTGTTAACTTGTGTCTCAGGGTGATGGGCGCAGTGGCAATTCCCCTCAGTTCTTTGTGATTTGAAGCTCTGAGTGGTACTTAAAGTATTATAGACAGGCGTATCGCTTCCCACCAGGCGGACGACTTGCTTGTCCCGCTACTTGGTATCGTAAACAAAATATTGAAATTTATCAACTACTTATATTCCTGAACTTAATGGGCATATAAATAATTTTTTAATTATATTGTCTACATATTATCATTTTGCGAAAAAGGATTTAAATAAAAAAATTGAATTTACAGAAGTGTTTTATGCAAAACTTGATTGTTTTTTATACTTGTGTTGAATAAAGAAACACATAATGCTATAAATTGATATTATGTAACATTTGCATATGTTAACATAGTTAAGATTGTGATGTTAGTGAGCAGGTTTATTGCATCAGGAATGAGTTCATTTAACAGGTGTTTAAAACTGCAATAAATGATTTCGTAAATAATTTTCATCTATATTAAGAATGCTTCCTAATCTTTTGAAGGGTTATTTGCTTAAAATAATTGGCTAAAAATAAATTCGTGTATGAAATTTATGAAATTACTTATGTACATGTACTCAACATAACGCACACACTCAACATAATTCGTTACTGTTCACTGCCTTAACTAGAATGGCAAATCGGATTAGAGTTTTGCACGAAAATGAACCTTGCTCAAATTGTTATTTGTTTCCTTATTCATTTGACCTCCATCTCACGTATGGTAAGTGACGATGAGGTTGACGATGTAGCATGCACACCTAAATAATGTCTATTCACTCTCGCCTTGAAAAGTCCCAAGTTATAGTGTTCGGGGAATAAGTCTGCAGGCGGGTAATTCCACTCCTTAGTTATTTGCCATATAATGCGGAAGCGAAACGCTTCGCAAGCGACAGGTTTCGCAAATGTTTTCTTTAAATGCGAATGGGACCACTAGTGAGGTACCGTCTTTCCAACAAAAAAGTACCATTGACATCTGTCCACAAATGTCGAAGTGATCACGTAACATACACCCACAAAAAAAATTACTTTTGAGAATCTCCTTTTTTAAAGTCGGTTAAAAAGTAAGCATTCGTATCTAGCGACTAGTACAAAGTGATGATCGGAAGTGCCAATTTTACTCAAGCAATTGCTCAATTACTAATCCAGGGCATACAATGCTCGTAGACACATGCTGCGCAATACGGTAGACCCTTTTGTCTGGTTATTTCATTGCCTATAATGTAACAAATGAGTTTTGTTACGAGGAAAGAGAAAAACACAATGTACCAAAGAACATGGGATAACGTTAGTGAGTCCTCCTCGCGTCGTATTCCCCATTACTAAAGGTCGTGACTCTTCTGCGGAAACAGTTTCTGCATGATGACACTCTTTGACATAATGAAGCGGATCATGGAGACCCATGTCTAGAGCCTTGAGTCTACATGATGCTGACGTTTACCGTCGATCCGTCCGGTAACCATCAGCTGTTACAGATTACTTCTTTCCTGGCAATGTGACTAACTAAATGGAGTATCCTACGGAGACCTAAGGGCTCCCGCAGAATTGAGACGTTGATGCGAAAATCATACCAACGGATTTGCTACATTTTCCTCTTACTTGTGAATAATTTACAAAAAAAATAGACCGTAATAAACATTAGTTGACACGTCTCACGTGCCTGTAATTTCACCAGCACACTTACCCTTCAAAAACGAAAAGCAGTAATGCTCACATTACTGCTTGGCGGCAGAAATAGGAGGCAGTACTTCCCTGGATGAACTTTTTCTTTAATATGTATGCAATAAACTACCAGTTACTAAATAACTGCCTCTGTGGCCGGCCGGTTACCGTGCTGGTCACGCAGAGGTCACAGGTTCGATTCGGGATAAACATTTGTATAGCCTACATTTTATTTCTCTCGTGAGTTCGGTTGTAGTTTGTGGTTGTCTATACGTGTGTCCATGGCACCCGCGATACAGGGTCTCCCTAGTGAGATACTGAGTGTGTGCGTTAAAAAAGTTAGCGAATCTGAATTGGAAATGGCTTTATTCAAGCAAAAACTAAAACCTTACTATGAAAATCACTCTTTATAAAACCAACAAATTTGGAGATATTCAAATATATAGAAAATGTGAGTTTTATTTTCACAAGTAAATACACGGTATAAACAAGTATAATTTTCAATGGTACTAAGGACACATAGTAGTATCATTTGTACCATTGATGGTACAAATCAATGGTACTATAGACACTAAGCCTATAAATGAATATTAATTTTCTTAAAAAAAATTGCGATTATAAGCACTCTGTGTTATTATTATATATCAGAATAATTTCAGTTTGTATTTCTTGTAATTTGCCTTACCAATAGACTATTGATATTGTCTTAGTGAATAAATATTTTAAGTTTGAATTAGAAAAAAAAACCGATCACAAAAGTTTGTGTAATTTGCCAAGTTTTATTGTATTCGCTTAACGGAAAGTGGGTGAAATTCAATCTCCTAATTTCCCACCCTTAGAGGTGAAAAATTTTCTTCAAATTGAATGGAATCACTACTAAAGTATCCATCCCCTTTACAACAAAATGAGAATAAACGAAATTGGTTCACAAATGTCTACAAACATACACACACAAAAATACAGTCTAATTGTAAACCTCCGCATTTTTTTAAAAACGGTAAAAAAATTAAGAGTATTTTATGTCTTGAATGTATTGAAAATAACATGGTATGGTAAACTGGCCAGTAATTCAAATACAGTAGAATACTACGCTGTTAGCAGTAAAATATGAGCAGTCGTACGACACATCGTATCGATTAAATAAAATCACTATATTATAGTATATTACTTAATGATTTTGTAATATATTATGATGATTTTATAATCCGAATGATTTTGTTTTGATGCCTTCGAATGGTTACAAAACAAGTCTCGAGGTAGTTTGGGAATTTACGCGATAAAAATGGTACCTAATTTATTTAATAATAACGCACCATTAACAAAGGCTGACTAATATTGTTGGTTAAATTCGTGAACCGGTTGACATTCCATCGTACAATTTTTTGACGGCTTTTATCTGTCTATATATTCTACTTCTACGAAATATGACTCAGAAATGAGTCCCCCCTCTCTCCCCACTCACTCTCCCCGCTTAGTTTTCTGGCCCCTAGTCCGATGCGCACGCTTTCTGTTGCTGCCGTTTCAACGCACCACGTGGCATGTACTAATTTATATGTATTGTAATGCAGCGTCGAAATCCCGATGCAACGTATCGTGTACCATCGCTAAAATGTTAAAAGATACTTCAATAAAAAATATCTATGGCTGGCTTATTTTCCTTAAAAATATTTAAGCTTTTTTATTATAATTATAAATTAATACAAAGATCGAACACTTTCAAAAAATTCCTTCGATCCGGCCGAATTCGAATCGACGTTTTCTAGCAAACCGTGCCAGATGCTATACCAACTAAGCACCACGGGATGAACCAGCGGACCTCACTAATTCTTCTATGTGCTTGTCGTATCTTTGTATTTGGTTTTACATTGACGTTTTAGCCGTTGCGCCATCTATGAGAAATCTATGAAAGAATTTCGCCACCCAGTTAGATACCTTTACAGCTACCAACCCCGATTAGAGATGTCGCTATTCACAGTATTTAAATTTTCATTGAATTGATATTCAATTATTTTTTGTGAAATCACTCCATTAGCTTATTATAATTATTAATACAAAGCTCGAACATATTTTTTTATTATACATATGCATGTTGGATCGCGCAGCCGCGATCATATTTCACTTGCAAAGTGACAACTTTTCAGGACAAAGTTTAAAGATTCTACAAACGAAATTTAGTCGATAACTTTTATAATAAGTATAATATCTTGAATTTTTATTGAATTGATATTCAATTCTGTTTTGTGAAATTACTCCACTAGTTTGTTATATATATAGTATAATATCATTGCTTAAATAATAATAAAAACGCACACACTTATAGCCACTAGGGAAACCCTGTGTTGCAAGAGCCATGGACATTACATACACACATTGACAACTACAAATTACACCCAAACTCAGAAGAGAAACAAAT